>NC_038256.2:29815737-29905086 GCF_000004515.6 Glycine max | reverse complement strand
TATATCTTATAAAAATTATAATATAATATATTTTCTTTCTAGAAAATTAAATTTTAAGAACAGATAAAAAATTAAATAATAGAGAAATTAATAATGTTTGTTTAAAGTGATCTAATTTTAAAATAAATAATTAGTTTCCTAAAGTTTTTTTACTCTTATTTTTCAGAGAGAAGTTAATAATCCTAATTTCATTGATTCAACTTTTTCTTAGTTTTGTAATTAAATATATATATTAATTAGGAAAAAGTTGTTCCTCACAAATTAAATATTTTTTTTGGTTTTTTTTAAAAAGCATTTTGCGTCTTTTGTATTTTATATATAATTTATATCTTTGGCAAACAAATTTATTCTCGTATATTAGGTAATGATATGCTCACTTGCTTTTAAAAATATTCTTTATATTTTATATTTGTTTTTTATCTTTAGTAAGAAAGTTACTCCCCTTAAATTAAGTATAAATTTTGTAAGTTGCTTTAAAAAAATCATCTTTAAGATTGTATTCGAGTTCAATTAAATAATTCCCGGTCAAACTTTATTTATCTCCCAGTTCAACTCCAGGTTAGTTAGGGTCTCTCTCATCCCATGAATTGGAGGATTAAGACCAGAAAAAAATCAACTTAATATTTTATATTTGAATATATAATTTCTATCTTTAGTGAAAATATTCGTCCCCGTAAATTAATTATAGATTTTCTTACTTGCTTTAAAAATAAATTTCATATTTTATACTATATATGTTATTTCTATCTTTAAGAAAAATGTTCATCTCCCCAAATTAAGTATAGATTTTGTTACTTGTCTTAAAATTATCATGTTCATATTTTGCACTTAATTTACTGGGAGAATAAGAGGAAAGAAAAACCTCACCCCATATTTTACATATGAATTTTAGAGATTAATTTTATACTTTGTATCTCAAATAAAATAAAATATTCAATTAATTAGTTAAGCGAAAAGATAATAAGCAAGAAATAAACCAAAAAAAAACATTTACATTAATCTCATTAGTTACATTTTATTCATATTCTTTCATAAAAAAATAGTTTATTCATATTCTCCATATTCAGTAAAACTAAATGTTCAAAAAATTAGTTAGTAAAAAATTACCTCGAGGAACTAGTTCTTAACTTTCGACCTAAAAATTCTATAGTTCACACCAAAAAAATACTACACCTTTAAATTTTTATTTTATTTTTTTTTACTTACTTTCATTAAAAAAATGAAAATATTCTTTTATATGTACTGCACTTACCGGAAGAAAAAACATACAAATATAAAGTATTATCCATACCCACTAAAACGGGGTTAGTTCTTAACTTTTGACCTAAAAATATCATAGTTCACAGCAAAAAATACTATACCTTTTACATAATTTTTATTTTTTTTTTTACTTACTTTCATAAAAAAAATTTGAAAATATTCTCTTATATATATGTACCGTGCTTACCGGAATAAAAAACATACAAATATAAAATGGATTTGTTTAAAAAAAACATTTGTGCTATTTACATGAAATCAATTGTCGTACTAAATAATATTATCCTTTTAAAAATTATAAGTCCTAAATAAAATTTTAATAATAAGAGGATTAAATTAAACTTAAAATTAAATTAAAGGATCAAATAATATTAAACCTTAAATATATGTAACATATAATTACTTTCTTTCTATTAAACGTTATTATTGAATTTTGACATTTGTTTCACACAACAAAGTAAATGATGAGAATCATGAAACTGGCCAAATACAGGCTAAAGGTCCAAGTGGAGAAGGACGAAGGCCCAAGTGGAGAAGGACAAAGCCCCCGAGTGGAGAAGGGTGAAGGCCCAAGTGGAGAAGGATGAAGGCCCAGAGGCAGAGACACTATCAAGACTATTAATTGTTGCTGAAGGTCCAAACTAATTTGAATTCCCAAGTTAAATAAGTTTTTAGTTATAATTTATATTTATTGTAATTTTGGCCCAAACTGTTTAGAAGGCCCATGTTTATTTTTATCGTTTTGTTCAGCTACACTATAAGTATTGGTTTTTGTTTTGAATAAAAAAAACTTTTGGCATTTTCATAAAATTGGGTGAGAGTTTCTCTCTAGGTTCCTGGTTGAACCAATCTCAGACTTATCTTTCTTCACCAGAAGTGGCGTCTACCCTGACTTATCTTCCTTCATTGGAAGTGGCGTCTGCCCAGACTTATCTTCCTTCACCGGAAGTGGCGTCATCCAAACCTTCGTAGCCTGTATCAAACGATCCGCTCCTACTTAGGTTCACATCATCTGGTATCAGAGCTTCGGCTCTTGATACAGGTTCTATCCTATCCTATTTTCTTCTTCGTAATTTGTCTAGGTTCGTGTTTTTGTCCTTGTTCTGTTATTTGCGTTTTTGTTTACATCTTGTTTCGTTCTTGTTTGCGTCTTGTGTTTTGTTATTTGCGTTCTTGTTTACATCTTGTTTCGTTCTTGTTTGCGTCTTGTGTTCTGTTATTTGCGTTTTTTTTTACATCTTGTTTCGTTCTTTGTTCTTGTCACGTTCTTGTTCTTGTTTCTTGTGTCTTTCACACTTTGTGTCAAAAAAAAAAGATGCAAAAATTTTGAAAAAAAAAGTGTGTGTTTGATCTTTGAACACGAAATTGAGGAAGTTAGAGGCTTTTTTTTGGCAGAAAATCGGGTACCAAATCCCTTTATCTGCATTCTCCTCTGAATTCTGAGCGTTTTGATATATAGTGGGTCTCAAACGGACAACCGTAGCAAAAGTTATGAGCATTTGAAGCTTACTTGTCATATCTGTTATCTTATCTGCTATCCTATCTATTATCTTATTTGTTATCATATCTGTTATCCAAATTAAATCTAATTTGTTATCCAAATTTGATCTGTTATCCAAATCAAATCAAATCAAAATTTGTTATCCAAATCAAATCAAGTCTAATCTATTATCCAAATCAAATCCAATCTGCTATCCAAATCAAGTATAATCTGTTATCCAAATTAAATCTAAATCCAAATCAAGTCTAATCTGTTAACCAAAATCAAATCTGATTTGTTATCAAAATTAAATCTGCTACACAGTCTGTGATAATTAAACTGTTTTTCCTGTTATATACCTTGTGTGTCTAATTTGATTCATCCAGGAACTTAAGAGGGAGTGAGTGGTAAAAGGCAAGAGTGAAAACATCACACAAAAGCCTATATTGAGAGCATCAAACATGAGTGAACTACCATCAAAGAGAGAAACACGTGAGTAGAGTGTGGTGAGGTTCTGAATTTTTTTTTTTTTATTTACTGTAAAATTCTTTGTTCCTTAATCATGGCAAGAACTGGTGACAATGGTGGTGTATATCATCAACTGGACGAATCTCAGCGCTTATTTCTGGATGCGTGGACTATACAAATGCAACATTTGTTGAACCGTAACAAAGAAGAGCCCTATAGACGAATAGCCAAATCTTCCTCGTTTACTCTTAAACCTCTATCCCCTAGAGAAGTGTGTGATGGCAAAATCAGAATGAGAGAAAAGAGAGAACAAGAGAAAGAAAATAGGGAGACACCACAAAGGAATATGAAAAAGAAGAGTGATACACCCGAGGAAAAGAGTGATACACATAAGAGAGAGAGTGATACACATGAGAGAAAATTTAATTATTTTGTAGAGGCGAGTGAAGTGAAGAAAGTGTTACCTGCTCATGAACCACTCAATCTACAGTATTGCAAAGACAGTAAAATTTCTACTGATAATTCTAATGAGTTTACTATTTCTATTTCTCCTAGTGTTCAACCCTTATTGCAGGAATTTAAAAATGTCTTTCCTAAGGAGATTCCTCATGGACTGCCACCTTCAAGAGGCATAGAACATCAAGTTGATCTCCTCCCCGGAGCTTCATTGCCTAACAGGCCAACTTACAAAAGCAATCCCCAAGAGACTCAACGTAAGGATGCACATGCCAAAGTTGAGTATGTGAAAAGATTGTATGACCAAGTGAAGGCGCAAATTGCAAAGAAGAATGAAAGCTATGCCAAGCAAGCCAACAAGAAAAGGAAGGAAGTGGTACTTGAACCCGGTGATGATCCTGGACATTTGAGGACAAATGTTTTCCAAGAAGGAGGGAATGATGAGAATCATGAAACTGGCCAAATACAGGCTAAAGGCCCAAGTGGAGAAGGACGAAGGCCCAAGTGGAGAAGGACAAAGCCCCCGAGTGGAGAAGGGTGAAGGCCCAAGTGGAGAAGGATGAAGGCCCAGAGGCAGAGACACTATCAAGACTATTAATTGTTGCTGAAGGCCCAAACTAATTTGAATTCCCAAGTTAAATAAGTTTTTAGTTATAATTTATTTTTATTGTAATTTTGGGCCAAACTGTTTAGAAGGCCCATGTTTATTTTTATCGTTTACTTCAGCTACACTATAAGTATTGGTTTCAGTTTTGAATAAAAAAAACTTTTGGCATTTTCATAAAATTGGGTGAGAGTTTCTCTCCAGGTTCCTTGTTGAACCAATCTCAGACTTATCATTCTTCTCCTGATGTGGCCTCTACCCTGACTTATCTTCCTTCATTGGAAGTGGCGTCTACCCTGACTTATCTTCCTTCACCGGAAGTGGCGTCATCCAAATCTTTGTAACCTGTATCAAACGATCCGCTCCTACTTAGGTTCACATCACAACCCAAATGATAAGTCTGAGATTGGTTCAACAAGGAACCCGGAGAGAAACTCTCACCCAATTTTATGAAAATGCCAAAAGTTTTTTTTATTCAAAACAAAAACCAATACTTATAGTGTATCTGAACAAAACGACAAAAATAAACATGGGCCTTCTAAACAGTTTGGGCCAAAATTACAATAAAAATAAATTATAATTAAAAACTTATTTAACTTGGGAATTCAAATTAGTTTGGGCCTTCAGCAACAATTAATAGTCTTGATAGTGTCTCTGCCTCTGGGCCTTCATCCTTCTCCACTTGGGCCTTCACCCTTCTCCACTTGGGGGCTTTGTCCTTCTCCACTTGGGCCTTCGTCCTTCTCCACTTGGGCCTTTAGCCTGTATTTGGCCAGTTTCATGATTCTCATCAGTAAATGTCATGCTTGAACACTAATGTTACATAGAGTTATCTTCATATTTTATGTTATATTCTTGGATACTTTTTTACAACATCATTAGTTACATATTCTGCAATCTCATATCATCATCAAGTGAACTATCTTAATAGTTGGATTACATTTTTTTTCCTTTCTGTTTTTTTTCCTTTAATTGTGAGCCAAATTGGTTCCCTATGTATTGATTTTTTTTAGAAATTTTATGCATTGTGCATAGTTGTTAAGTTTAGAAATGCATGATTCAAGATTCAGAAAGTTCACAATTTGCATCATGCTATGAATCGCAATTCACAAATGACTTTGAATCATGTGATGCAAACGTGAATAGGTGTGATTCCATAATATTGATGTGAACTGCGACATTCAGTGGTTCAGTTTTTTTTTTCCTCTTATTTTTTGCTTTTCCTTTTCCATTTTTTTGTCAGAGAAATTGAAATTTTAGATTAACTTAAATTGTTAATTGAAAAAAAAAACTGAAGGAGTCCCACTAAATGAACCCTATGCACTATGACTTACTCTAAACACGCAACTTCACCAAAAGTAGCTCCAATGACTCCCACTCTTCCTTCACTAACGATCATGCCTTATTTCCCGACTATGACTCCTTTCGCCCTCTTCCCCGATTGTGATAGTTAACGTCACCCACGCAAGCACCTAACTCTAACACTATGAACACAAATTCAACTTACTAAACCCAAAATAAGGAAAATAATAAAATTCAGATTCCCCCTCCAAAAAATACAAATAAAAAATAAATGAACAATTCCAACCAAAACCCAAAAATCATAGTTAATAATCAAGAAGAGGGAAACAGGATTAGGGTGGAACAGTGGTGCAAGAGCGCGCGGTTGTGCAGAGCCAGAGATCGTCACGTCTTTAGGGACCTAGTTGGGTCATGCAACGTTGAAGGGATCAGAGGTGATGTCACACACACAAATCTTGTGGTGTTGGGGTTGATACGTGCCAAACTAATGCGAATCCTCCAGCTGGCCTTGTATTTTTAAATAAAGGGAAGGAGGATCAAAGGGATTTCTTCTTCATTTATGGCTATATAATATAAGACTTGCATGTAAGGATCCCATTTGACGACTTCACCATGGGGGCACTTCAGATCTTGAATGTGGCCTCTTTCCAACTTCATTTGAATGATTATGCTGCTATTCAAGTGTTTCGAGCCCTTTGTTTATATATGCATGTGAAGGCTACTCCTGGTTTATTTCTCCATTACTGTTGTTGTCAACTACAAAAGAAGGCACGATGAGTTTCACTGTTCTGGATAACCTCTTGACCGTTGTTTTGTACTTCTACAACATCTTACAAGAATTTTAAAACAGGAAACTTTAAGGTTGTAATAAAACCAAGAGTCGAGGCAAACTACTTTCATGATTCAGCAAAGGGCCCCCTATTCCCCTTCTATTGGCAGCAAGAGTCATGTCGGTATGACGAGTACCCCCTAGATTACCTGACCAAAGAGGAGCTTGGCAACCTGGCTTTCCTCAAGTCACTCCCTCATCGCCTTTCTGCCAAGCCTATTATGAATTTGTTTTAAGTCCCTTAATCCAATTAGGGATCTTGAAGGTGGATTGTTTATCTTCCTTTTGTGTTTGTTATTTGGATTCGGCTCTAACTAACTTGTACGTTTTAGGAATTATGGCCCAAGCTAGTGCTAACATGGCTGCCTTCCGTCTCGCCCGCAAGAACTAAACACGTATTGTTGCTGGCAATGTTATTCCGACAAAGCCATTAATCTGAAACCCTCTGTTGAGGGACCCTTTAGTGGACACTCTTCCCCCTCCAGCTAAGGAAGCTAAACAAAAAGACAAGGGCAAACATAAGAGGAAGCATCGTGACCAGAGGCATGGTTCGGCTAGACCTTCTAGTCATGGGGGCTCAAAGAAGATAAAGCAACAAATGTTGGAGTTTCCAAGCACTCACCCCTTAACCAACATCTCAATCTTCACAAATGGTGGTTTCTTCACCAACGAATTTGTCTCGAGTCGCTTGGCCGATCTGATCCATATCTCAGATCATAGTCATCATGTTCTAAATAAGAGTGAAGATGCCACCAACTTGGAAAACTTTGGGCAAACGACAGCCATCACCCAACATCTTCAAGGCTCCTTGAGGGTCAACAAGCTGAAGGCAGAGTTAAAAAAGGAAAAAGATTGTATTCTCATCGCGTTTTCTACCAATATCAACTTGGCCAAAGAAAATTTGGATTTCAAGGCTTAGGTTGTTGCCCTTGAGTTAGAGACAAAACGGTTAGAGGTTCGTGCCATGAAAGCTGAAGACTCTGCCAAGTTAAATGCAGAGGAGGTGGAAAGGCTGAAAACTTTGCTTGCTTTGATAAAGAAGGAGAGGGATGTTGAAAAGCAGGAGAAGGCTCGGATTGAGAAAAAGGCATATGATGATGTGTTTGAGGCGCATGCTTCCAACTTTAATCATTGCCTCCATTAAGCGCTCTTCCAATGTGACGTGTCGAACGAGTCCATCTTTGAAATGGATAAAGATCTCTATAATGGGCAACTAATTCCAATTGATAATAGTCCGAAAGATGGGGGGTTGCTACTGTTGAACTACCAACAACCCCCTTGGACAAACCCATATGATAGAAGGAGCTCAGGAGGACAAGGATGACGGTGGTGATGGCGGCAAGGTGCAAAAGAATGTTAAGCATTACAAGGATTCTTAGTCTTTAGTTAAAAAAAGTCTAAATTTGATGTATTTTCGGTCAATAGTATCACCTTGTGTAATGATGGCCTTCTGCCTTTATCTTTTAATGAAAAATATTTTGCCTGTCTTATATGCACCTAGATGAATTTTGCGTATTCGACTGTAGACCTAACCAAAATATATAGTAAACAAGTTACGACTTCAAATCTTATCCGAAATGGGTATTTGGGCAGGATTTGTTAAAATAATAAACAAGTTATGAGTTCACCCTTAATCAAAGTAGGTGTTCATAAGAAATTGTTAAATGATAAACAAGCTATGAGTTCAACATTAGCCGAAGTGGGTGTTCGGGGGGGGGGGGGGGGGGGGGGGAACCATTAAATAATAAAAAGGATATGAGTTCAACCTTAACTAAAGTGGGTGTTCAAGAGGGAATTGTTAAATACTAAACAAGTTATGAGTTCAACCTTATTCGAAGTGGGTGTTCGAGAGAGAACTGTTAAATAATAAACAAGATATGAGTTCAACCTTAGTTTAAGTAGGTATTCGAGAAAGAATAGTTAAATAATAAACAAGATGAGTCCAACCTTAGCCGAACTGAGTATTCAAGAAAGAATAGTTAAATAAAAAGTTATCCTTGACTAAAGAGTGTATTCAAAAGGATGTTATTGAGGCAAAGAAAATAACATGATAAAAATGTCTTCATTGATAAGGTTTGAATAGGTGTGCCTCATTAAAACCTTCTCGATAAAAACTCTTTCACATTTTTATAGGAATAAAAACCAAGATAGGAAAAATAGTACCTCACCCTTTACATTGACTAATTGTAATAAAACTTTAAATGGGTGGAGTTCCATGTTTGGGGTATAACTTTTTTGGACAATTCCTCAAGTTTGTAGGGTCCATTTTGTAGACTATCAGACCCTGAAGGGTTCTTCCCAATTTGGAGCCAACTTTCCTTTTGCTTAATATTTTTTAGCTTCACTTTAAGCCCTCCAAACTAGATCTTCTTCTTTAAATTTATGGGGTATTAACTCGGAGTTAAAGCATCCAGTCATTTGTTGTTTGCATGCTTCGGTCATGATGACAACCTCCTCTTATACTTGTTTAATGAGGTCTGGGTATACTAATAACACCTCGTTGTTCTCAGCTTCTACGAAATTTTTCCTTGAGGGATATCTCTCCCACTTCCATTGGGACCATAGCATTTGTTCCATACACTAACCAAAAGGGGGTCTCTTGAGTAATGGATTGCAATTGCATCGATAAGACCTCTGAGAGCTCTTTGGCCTATCTTCCTTTGGTTGTTCCTAGCCACGTCTTTAACTACGTTAAGATAACTTTGTTAGCCACTTCGGCCTGGCCATTGGTTTAAGGGTGCTCTATGAACGTTACCATGTGCTCTATACCAAGACATGTCATGAACTCATTCAACTTACGGTTAGTAAACTGTAAACCATTGTCAGTTATGATGACACATGAAATGCCGAAGCATGTGAGGAAATTTTTTCAAAGGAACTTTTGAACATTCTGAGCAGTAATTGTTGCCAAAGGTTCGGCCTCTACCCACTTGGTGAAGTAGTCAACAGCTAGTAGTAAAGATTTTCTTTGCCCAGGGGCCATGGGGAAAGGTCTGAGGATACTCATTCCCCAAATAGCAAAGGGCCACGAAGAAGTAAAGGGATGTAACTCTTCGGTCGGCCGATGGATCAAGTTTCCGTGTTTTTGACATGGATTGCATTTTTTTACAAAATTTGTGCAGTTTGTCTTCAAGTTTGGCCAGTAATACCCAACTCTTATCACTTGTGTTGCCATTGATCTTCCCCCAAAGTGCATGCCGCTTATTTCTTTGTGGAGCTCCCAGATGACATAGTCGACATGTTCTTTGTTGAGGCATTTAAGCAGAGGTGGGGAGAAACCTCATCAGTATAGGTCACCGACTATTATAACATATTGACTTGAGTTTTCAATTTTTTGGTCTTTTCCTTATCTACTAGGAGGATTCCTCTGAGCAAGTACTCGACAACATTAGTTTTCCTTCCTTCTAGCTCTTCTTCAAACTATAAGTATTCTTTAGCCAATATTCTAGGAACAGGTAGGGTTTGCTGGATGAAAGTTATTAATTTTCTGGGCTGGGGTGAGGTTGCCAGCCTTGCTAACTCATTGATCCGGTCGTTGGTGTCTTGGCTGATAAGTGTTACCTGAACCTCATCAAATTTATCTTTGAGCTTTTGGAAGACATGAAAATACTTCATCTGTTGGGGGTTTTTTATCTAAAACACTTTGTTAATCTTCTCGGGTGCAATTTTAGAATCGCTTCAGTAGTTGACTTTTCGGGCTCCTACTTCTTTAGCTAACCTGAGGCCAACTAGTAGCGCCTCATAGCCGATCTGGTTGCATGTAGCCTTAAAACCAAAACATAATGAATGTGATAGAGTTACATTGTTCAACCCTTCTAAGATTATTCCAGCTCCATTACCATGCTGGTTGGATAACCCATCTACATGTAGAGTCCACCACTCATCCTGAAGTTGAGGCTGGGGTGGATGAAACTCGTATACAAAGTCTACTAAGCTTTAGGCCCGAATGGTGCATCTTGGTTCATAATGGATCTCATACTCTAACAATTCAATGGATCATGAAATCATCCTCCCTGCTAATTCGTTCTTGCGCAACACTTTAGCTATGGGGGAATTAGTTCAAACGATAATTCAGTGACTTTGGAAATACTACCAAAGACATCTAGCAACATTGACTAACATCAAGGCCACCTTTTCCATTACTTGATATCAAGTTTTTAGGTCCTAGAGTACTCATCTTACAAGGTATATGGGTCTCAACATTGACTCATTATTTTCTTCTTGAGTACTCATCTTACAAGGTATATGGCTTCGACGGAAACCGAAAAGTTCACTATCAGTCTCTTGCTAATGCTCAATTTTGAAAGTACTGGGGGTTGCAAGTGTAATCTCCAATTGCCGAAAGGCTTCTTTGCATTCCTCATTCCATTGAAAATTCTTGGTCTTTTTTAGGAGATTTATGATCAGTTTGACCTTCTCGACGATCCTTGGCAAGAATCTGGACAAGGAGGCTATTCTTCCAACCAACCTTTGTGCTTCTTTAATGTTCCTGAGACTCCTCATTTCTAGAATGACCTAACACTTATCAAGGTTCACATGTATCCCCCTATGTGTTAGCATAAAACCTAAGAACTTCCCCCCTTCTACCGCTATGTGTTAACCTCATGTAGTATTTTCAGAGCAGTCAAATGTTGGATCAAGTGGCCTCAGAATAATTAAGAAGGAGGGGTTGAATTAATTATTAATGAACCTTTACTAATTAAAAATCTATCCTTCTTAATGTTACTAGATTCAATTAGGCTTTTACTATAATGTTAAGAAAATAAAGAATAGAAATAGAAACTTAACCAAAACTAAAAGCGATAATTAAAGTGCACAGCGGAAATTAAAGAGTGTAGGGAAGAAGAAGACAAACACAAGAATTTATACTGGTTCGGCAACAACCCATGCCTACATCCAGTCCCCAAGCAACCTGCGGTCCTTGAGATTTCTTTTCAACCTTGTAAAAACCTTTACAAGCAAAGATCCACAAGGGATGTACCCTCCCTTGTTCTCTTTGAACAACCAAGTGGATGTACCCTCCACTTGAACTGATCCACAAGAGATGTACCCTCTCTTGTTCTTAGTTACAGCAACCCAAGTAGATGTACCATCTACTTGTACCACAAAGGATGTACCCTCCAATGTGTTAAGACAAAGTTCTCAAGCGGTTAGTCCTTTGAAACATTGTAAAGGGGAAACAAAATATATCTCAGGCGGTTAGTCCTTTGAAATCTTTTGTTTAAGGAAAAGGGAAGAATCAAAAGAATTCTCAGACTGTGTCCTTTTGAATTCTTTGAAAAGGGAGAAGGGAGACACAAAAGAATTCAGGTGGTTAGTCCTTCGTTCTTTTGGAAAAGGGAGAAGAGAGACACAAAAAGAATTCAGGCGATTAGTCCTTGTTGAATTCTTTTTGGCAAAGGGAGAAGAGAATGAAAAGATATAGCACACTTTTGTTTTATGCAAAAGAACAAGGTTTGGAAAACAGAAAACTTGGAAAACTTTTTGGCAAAGGAAGAAGAAGAAAGATGAGAAGCAAAGGTTTCAAGATTTCTCAAAAGTTGTTCAAGAAATTCTAAAAGTTGTAAGTGTTATTGAAATGCAAGTCAAGGTCTTGCTTTTATAGACTCTTCATGTCTGGTCTAGAAAACCATTTGAAGAGTTATAACCTTAAGAAAATCTTGAGAAAACCATTGGAAGAGTTACATCTCTTGACTTTTTATTCAGAACTTGTCACTGGTAATCGATTACCATAACCATGTAATCGATTACACAAAGCATTTTATGAAAAGATGTGATTCTTCACAATTGAATTTGAATTTCAACGTTCAGATACACTGGTAATCGATTACCAATATATTGCAATCGATTACACCATTTAAAAATCATTTGGAACGTTGCAAATTCAGTTAAAAGCTTTTTGAAATCAAATTCTATCACTAGCAATCGATTACAAGAAATTGGTAATCAATTACCAGAGAGTAAATACTCTGGTAACTTAGAAAAATTTGAGAAAACTTTTCTTGTAAAACAAAACTGTGCTATGTTTTGGTTTTTGAAAATCTTTTTTTCAATACTTCCCTTTGTGAAGTTTTGACTTGTTGCTTCTTGGTTTCTTCTCTTGAATCTTGATTCTTCTTGATGTCTTTTCTTTAATCTTGATCTTGAACTTGTTGATTCAATCTTGACATCATTCTTTTGGGCTTTTTGTCATCATCAAAACTACTTGAATCATATTTGATTCATCATCATGAAGCTTGCTTCTACATCAAATACTACCTTAAGTCCTTGATGTGTGTCGATAGGTTGTTAGACTTAATGACCATGTCATCTATGTAAACCTCTAGATTTCAACTCAGTTGTGCTCTGAATATCTTATCCATCAACTGTTGATAGGTAGCTCTGGCTTTTTTTAGTTTGAATGGCATAACTTTGTAACAATAGTTTGCCGATTTGATTATGAAAATTGTTTTGACTTCATTTGTCGGGCTCATCAAGAAAACTTGACATCTTATGTCCTGTCGCCCCATCTATGAGTTGGTCGATGTTGGGGAGGGGGTATGCATCTTTTGGGTAGGCACGATTCAAGTCGGTATAGTTTACGCACATCCTCCACTTACCATTTGATTTCTTTACCATGACTACATTTGATAACCACGTGGAATAGTCTACCTCCCTGATGAATTGGGTTACTATCAGTTTGGAGACTTCTTGCCATACAGCCTAACACCATCAGTTACCCATCTTTCTCCTTTTCTATGCTATAGGTTTAGCATCTTAGCATATTGATAACTTGTGGCAGTGGAAAGTCAGGTCTATCCTTGGCATGTCGGCTGCAGACCATGCGAATATGACAATATGTGCCCTAACCACTTGTAGTAGGCTATTCTTATCTTCGTTGGTAAGTTGGTTGCTGAGTTGGGTGACCTGTTCTTCCTTGATGTCTATCTGAAAGGTGCATGTTTCCTCAATTGGCCTAACCCTGTTATCCTCATTGGTTCTCGGATCTAGATCTAATTCTTGTGAGTCTTCGGCCCCGGCTACAATCTCTGCAAAGTGCACGGCTTGTTGTAACACATCATTTGTTAGAAGGTTGAGTTTGAAACTCTACATGTAGCATTCTATAGCGGTCCTTTGGTCAGCATGAACTGTTATGATGGATCCCGAGTCGAAAGGGAACTTCATGGCTAAATGAGGGGTAGATATTATTGCCCCTAATGTGTTTAAAGACGGATGGTTGAGAAGTATGTTGTAAGAAGTTTAAGTGTGTACTATCACGTATCGACTTTTCAAGTGTTTCTGTTACAGCCCGTAATGGTCGAACTTCGTGTACAACCATATGCATCCCTTGGTTCTGGCCCTCTCTCCGACAAAGCCAAATAATTAATCATCATGGGAGAAGAGCTCTGACTCTAGAATTCTCAATTGCTTGAAAGTGTTCTAGAATAAAATATCTTCCAAACTTCCTTGGTCAATGAGTGTTTTTTCCACAATGCTATTGATAATCACCACGCTTATTACCACCAGATCATCTTAGACTAGGTCTATTGCTTTGAAATCAACCAAAGTGAAGGTAATTGGTGGCATTTTCAGTGCTTTGTGAAGAGAGACCATATTAAATGAACCAAACCTATCGTAGGTGTCTCTTTCGGGCCGAGGTCGCTGCCCCACTTCTAGCAAATCCTCCTACGATGGTGTTAATGACATGTCTTGGTTGGTCAAGAGAGTCTTCCTCCTTTTCTTTGGATCAACTTCGACTCCTACACCTTTCAATTTTGGGGGCCCGATCTCAGTCCTTTTCCCTTCCCCTATCTTGGTCCTACATGTAATTGTTATTAGGTCGGTAGAATTGAGGTTTGTGAATAAAATCCTTCAGGTGTCTGATTTTGATAAGGTCTTCAATCTTATCTTTCAAGACACTCCACTCTTTGGAGGAGTGTCTTCAATTGCAATGGTACTAGTAACATTTTGAGAAATCAGCCCTAGATGGGGTATTGGCCCTTTTCGGCATGACTAGAATTTCAGTAGCTAGGGCTTGACCTAGAATTTGATATCTGCTTACATTGAGGGGGGTGTAATGAGCATAACGAGGTTCTCAAGGTGGTTGATCCCTTCGTCCCTCGTCTTACCAAAGTTTGGTTTGTCGGCTTCCTTCTTGGTTGAAGTAGCCTCAGCTCGTACTTGGTTCCTATACTCAACCAATTCCTCCATTTGCATGTATTTGGCTGCCCTCCACCACAACCCGTCTATGTCGAATGCATGCTTTTAGCATAAATTTTCACAAAAGGACCCAGCCTAAGTGTTGTTATAAGGTGGTGCATAACAATTGTCGAATTTAGGTTTTAGATATTCAATGCTATTTTGTTGAAACATTCCATGAACGTCCAAAGTGGTTCTTTCTTCTCCTATCAGATGTTTGACCAATGCTACTAATGTCAAATGATGAGATTGGCTAGTTGCAAATTGTGTTTCAAATCGAGCTACCAACGTATCAAAGGATTCCATTGTATTAAGGGGGAGACGAGAGAACCAATAGAGGGTTTGACCCTTCACGGATGTGGGAAATACTCAACATAGAATAGCATCATTTGTAGTGTACAGGCTGACTTGGGTGATATAAACATCAAGGTGCTCATCAGGGTCAGTGGTGTCATCATACTTCTTAATGGTAAGGTTCTTCCAATGGGAAGAGAGGGTGGCTTCCATGATGCTGGGGACGAAGGGGTTCTTAAACTACAATAGTTGCTTTCCCAGCGTATTTGCAGACTGAGGGTATGTGTCTTGCCAGACACTAACGTTGGTGGCCTTCAGGATTTCAAGCATTATTGACTTTGTCTCCGCTTTGATAGATGTTTCATTTTTAGGCCACCAGGTTCGATTTGCCTCTCATGGTTGTTTGTTTTCCTACCGAAGGGTCATGATTTCTTCAACATGATGTCAGCACATATCTGATACTTGGGCTGCCCCCTGACCATGGAGGATAGGTCGGTTTGATCCTCAACATGGACTTCTTCATGTTGGTGATTTGCTAGTTGATCCGTTGTTGTTGTGTTGGTTCATGTACATATGATTGCCATAATTCGTGGGATCAAAGATTATTTTACTCGGCGTCACGATGAGCGCCAAACTATTCATGTCAAATAATGACTAAACCGTATCTCTTGTGCCAATGGGTCTTTTCACTTGTCATTTTCTTTTGTATGTTCCTAATAGGATAGATGAAAAAGGGATACCTCAAAAGAATGAATAATGATCTTTACCTAGGAGTTTCCCCCTATTTATACAAACCTTTGTGGGCCTTGGACCGTGGGCCTTCATGCAATAATTTCCATCTAGGTATTCTTTCTTAAATGTGGATTAAGTAGCCTAAACCTCCCCTTTTCCTTAATCAAATTGTTTACTATACCATGGATTTAATTGCTTGCCCATGAGGGGACGGTTCGGATGCTCTTGTGCCTAATAGATATTCAATGGGACCAACTAGAGGGTTATCAACCCCATCGAAAACCTATTCGGCATAGAAGTCATTTAATGTAACTGCAAAAGAATGCTCTTTGCTCCACAAACAACCTAAAATTTCAGTATTAAATATGGAAAATTTTCCCTTTTGATTTCTTAATTAATGTCATGGAAGCAATAATAAACAAAAACGTTGCTATTAGTTAAGTTACAGTTGAGCCTTACCCGTTCCTATCCATCTAATTTAGTAACTGTTTCAGTTTTTTTTTTTTTTGTGCAGAACTGTTTCAGTATTTGAATCCATATATTATTTCTTTAGTTCAAATTTAAGTAGTGATATAACCCATATATTTTGGTTAAAACTAAATGTAGAGTCCAGTGTTTGGCTGAATCCTTGAGCTTACAGCAAAGTCACTGATAGGATACAAAGAAGCATGCAACAATGTTACTCTCCAGTAGCATAACAAATGAGCGCCTTCTCATGCAGTGACTGAAACATGGGAAAACACATTGAAAATTAAAGGTCTCAGGCCCCAAACATGAATCCAGATTACCAGCAGTATGAATAACATGCATTTACGCAGTCAGCAAATCACAACCGTCCGAGGAAGATTGGATGCCTCACTGCATTCAATAAGATTTAAAACACCCATTTAAGATTTGGGTCATCCAATCTTCAACAAACGGTTGCAAAGCAATGAATGTGTGAATGTGTATGATTTCCTACTGTACTGAATCCATTTCTGTTAAAGATGCAGTTTCCCATTACTAAGCATTATAAATGTTCACATGGAGAGAGACAGAGAGAGAGAGAGAGAGAGAGATCAGTTTACATAATACAAAAACTTCCTTCATGTGAGGAAGAATCGATATGAATGAATATCCATTCAATGTTACAACTAGTACATAAGACAGTGATGATTATCAAAGTAATTATGAACCCTAACACCCTCTATGAATGTCTAATATCAATTCCTGTATTGAAAAATCTAATCTTCTATCATATAACAGACCAAATGAAAAATAAAGAGGAAGAAGAAGAAAGAGATGCAGCAGCAAGAAATTCTAACTCTTACAATGGAGACGCTGTGCCAGTGGAGTGGTACATTTTGGCAAAACTCAAGCATAAGAGACGATCTCTATTATCCCCCCAACCTCCCCAACCTTTAAACCCTGCTTTATAACCAGGCTGATTCTTATAGGTGTGAACTTCCCAATTTAATTCAATGTTAGAAACTGTATCAGGCTCTTCAACATTAATGTTCACCATGCCATTATCAATGCAAGCCTTATTCTCCTCCTGACCTTGATGCAAACCACATCTCCCAAAATGAACGGCGCTGGTCCTAGGACCTCGTAACGTGTAAACGGGACTGCCAAATGAAGGATAAACAGTTGCCCACATTGTGATATCCCAATTATAGTCATCAAAGAAACAAAACTCTCTCGCCTTATTGTGTATTTTCTTCCAAACAGTTCGATTGAAAGAGTAACCAACATTCCCCATTCTCTCAGCAATCAAAGTTGCCCAACCTTCGCCTCTTGAGTTCACATCAGAAGGTGCTAAATTAGCAGCATAACAATCAGGACACTTTTTAGGCTTCAGTGAAATTAGAACCTGTAGATTGCGATACGCATTGGGAAATATAAAGTGGTCTTCTTCAATGAAAAGAATATGACCAGAATGATCCCTTGTCTCTCTCAACCCATTCCATACCGTGTTCATCATCCACCACCAATGATGCTTCAGTGATACAATCTTTGGCAAGCGGTGGTTTCCATACTGATCAGGATTTCCCTCACAATGTTTTTCTCCAGCATCATCTTTCTCCTTGCAGTCATTAGCTGAGACCCCGGGAAAACTATCAGAAAACAGATGGGGCGAATAAGTAGCATAGATCTGTTTAACTTGGCAAAACTTGATACCATCAATGATCTTGTTCATCTCCTCAATGTACCCATCATGACTAACAATTAGCAAGGTCTCACTAATCCCCACCACCTGCGAAAGGCTCTCAACAACCACTTTCAGATACTGAGGCCGGTTGTGAACATACAAAACTACAACAATACGATCCTTCGCGAGAGTTGGATACAAATCTAATCCAGCTTTTATATCAGAAAGTTTTTGCTTCTTTTGTTCTGCAGCACAAATGGTAACCAGCAAACATTAGACATTTCAAACTTCATGTCATGATGGTATGCATCAGCATTGTCTATCATATCATGAGTCCCAATTGGTGTTGAATTTGATGCAAGGAGAAATATCAGAAGCAAAACCCCACATAAAGTAACAAACACCACAGATAACAGACGGCACAGAGCCACATCTCTAAGCCTAAGCCGGGGTTTCTTGGAAACAGCCATAATAGTGGAACTAACCATACTGATATAACACACAAAGCATCAAAGAGATTCTAAAAATTCATTCACAAATTACATCAAACACAAACTACAGAAGCAAATTGACAACAAGGCATGAACTAAAAGTCAAAAATTGATACAACAGAGAAAGAAAATAAATAAATAAAAAGAGTTTTGAGGACCAAAACCTATTATGGTAGCTTTGATGTTGAGATTGAAGAAGCCACAGCGAAAACCCACTTCTAGTTGGAGCTAAAGAACAAAATTTTGCACTTCCCCCAGCACGTGGAAGTAGAATCAGGCACAGAACCCAAGGTAGTGCCCGTGTGAGAAACAATGGATCAAAAATGGAGGGGGGAAAGAAGGGGCGTGGAATTGGGGTGCAGAAGAGATCGAAAAGGTGAAGACGTGGAAGAGCAAAAGAAGGGTTGTTTTGGAATCAGACGTAGAAAACACGACAGAAAGAGAGGTTTGAACTGCAGGCATTGACATGATGAGTGAGGCGTTGGAAAAACCAAAGATTTGTGTCCGTCGGATCGGGTCGGATCGGGTCGGGTATGGTGGCTGTTGGATGCTATTAGAAGCAAAGTCAGTCAAGGGAAGATGACAATTTAACGAGTAATCATAGCAAACGGTCAATTTTGGACTTGCAAAATTCATGGTTCGTGCTTCACACGGCGTATACTTTTATTAGTTTATGTGCTTCGATAATTATAAGCAATTTCTTTTTTCTTTTTTACAGACAACCTTAACTTCTTTCATTTATAATCAAATGCCCTTTTAAAAAAAAAATTATCAGATTACTCTCATTTTATTCTTCCTCCTTTATAGCTCTTTGTACTTGTTCTTCTCTAAGAAGTCTCTCCTTCCACTTGTGTTTGCCCATTAGTCACTAAAGTACTTTCTTGGAGATATAAAATAGGTTAAATAGTTAAGAAAAAAAAATCATAATTTTAATTTTTTCTTCTAACAATATTAACAATTAACATTTGTTGGTATAAAAAAAAACTAAAATAATTTCTTTATACACACTCCTCGATAGGAGTAAAAATAGACTAAAGTTAGATCTTATAATATTTAACTAATTTAATCTTTAATTACATGTTGACTCTTATTTTTATACTTGCCATAAATTTTGGTTTTCAGGTCTAGTTTAAAAAGTCTGATTTTATCATAAAAATATAAGGGTCTATTTTCATAATAAAGCTTACAAAGTTTTTTTTTACACTCTAAAAAAACTCATGGAGCAATCCCTCTCTTTCATCATGGAAAGGATAATCTAGAATATATTTAAAAGAAGGCATTGCTTACGTTTTTTTGAAGCAAAAAGTTACCTTAACAAACATATGGACGGGCATAGTAGTTCTAATGAATTGGAAGGACTTCAACATAAAATTACTTAAATTCTTTGTATGATTAATAATGTTACAAGATAGATTGAATAAATTAGTCATCTTATTCATTAAGAATGAAATATTAAAAATACTTGATTCTAAAACTTTGATTAATGACTTCACATCTTCAAAAGTTAGAAGATTTTAAGAAGATGGTGTTGACCTTGTACTTATTGTTCTTTAAAATTGTGTTTTTTCAAGAATACTTTGCTTTGTTAATATTACTATTGTTACTCTTTTTTTTTCATGATCCTTACCAAGACACCTCCATTCGCCCACCCCCATCTTTCATCACATCAAGAAATCATAGGACTCATTTCTTCATATGAATTGATATCTACACAACCAATTCTCGGTCCAACAAGACTCACAAATTGATAAAGAGTAAGAGTAAAGTACCAAATTAGTCCATCACTTTTGGAGGCGCTATCAATTTGGTTCGTGAGATTTAAAAAATATCAAAATGATCCTCGACTTTACATTCTATTTGCCAGTTAGTCTCTGTTGTTAGTAGTCTCCTAACACCGTTAGTAAATGTGTGATGTGGCACGTTAAGTGCCACCTGGACGCACATGTGGCAAGCATAATTGGGAAATAAGCAATGCCACGTCATAGGGACTAATATGACATAATTTTAAATGTTATAGTGGAAAATGAAGAGTCAATTTTTGTATATAGTGTCAAATTGATCTCTAATAGTTTTCAGTCTAATTGAAAATGTGATGAATTCTCTCTCATCATTTTATCCCTCCTATGGTTGAAGGATAGCGTTCATGTGCTAGGTCCACGTTGATCATCGCTCTCCCAGTGGTGGTGGTTGTCGTTCTTCGTCACCCTTCACTATTCATTGACACAATTAGTACTTTTGTGTGTTCCACGTCGATCATCGTCACCCTCTAGTGTTGATTGACGCAATCGATGCTTTCCAGTAGAGGTAAGGGTTTTGTTTTTCATTGCATTTGGTCTTCTTGTGTTGAACCAGCATAGTTGAACCGACACTATATCATTCAAACGCGTTGTTGTTTGCGTTTAAACCATTGGAGTAGTTTTTTAGAGTGAAGGGTTTGGGATTTTGGTTTAAGAGGTTATTGAGAATAGCGTAGTGGTGTAGTGTGAGATGTGAAGTTTTTGAGATAAGGAAGTGTTATCTGTTTGAGATGTGTGTGTTCCAATAATGAATGAGAGGGGCTTTAGGGGTGAATGGGTTGATTTGTTGAGGTGTTATTCTTACTTGTCAAACTTGCATTCATGATTTGTAACTTTATTTTTCCTATGTTTGTTTTAGTTTACAATTTGTTTTGTTTTTGCTCTCTATTAGTGTTTGCATTCTGTTTAGCTAATTTTTGTTTTATTCGCGTGTTGCGTTGTGTTCTCTATTTGTTGTGCCTTGGTTATATAGGATGTGGGAAATAACCTTAGTACTACACCATGCATGGAGGTACCTTTACCAGGAATGAAGCTGATGGAAAATTGGAGTATGTTGGTGGGGAGTTAGATGTGTGGGATAAGATAGAAACTAATTATTTAAATTTCTTTCTTCTAACCAATCTGGTC
Organism: Glycine max; assembly: GCF_000004515.6. NCBI lineage: Eukaryota > Viridiplantae > Streptophyta > Magnoliopsida > Fabales > Fabaceae > Glycine > Glycine max. The sequence continues at coordinate 29,883,940 of NC_038256.2, read as the reverse complement.
AAGCATTGTAGAAAATATAACAATGTGGGTGACATTCACTATGTTATGGATAAGGAAGTGGATTTGGAAGAGGGTTTGTGTGTATGTGAAACAAATTTTGATATTCGGGATATGGTCATCACTGCAAGGAACAATGGAGATGAGGTAGAGTTGTACTATGACCACAAGGTTGATGAATAACCTATCCTATTTGAAGTCGATGTACCTAAAGATGGTTTAGGTAATCTGAATCCAATTCCAGAAGTTGAGGAAGAAGGAAATAAAGATGATGGTGATGGTGATGTGGGTAATGATGACAGTAATGGAGTGGATGTAAACACCAATGGTGAGGAGTAGGAAGACATTGCTAGTGAGGAGCATGATGACATTGATGGTGATGAGGATGTAGATGTTGATGTGAGGGTAGGCCGTGAATGGTGGAGTGATATTCCAGAATACAATGATGAAGTCCAACAGGATGAAGCTAAACCAGTTGGTTATGAATCTGAAAAGTTAGATAGCCCGAGAAGTTTTGATGATGAAGGTGGATTTGAAAAAGAAGTCTTCCCTCAATTCAATGAATGCGGCAAGTTTGGTAATGTGCATTTGGAGGTGGGAATGGAATTCAGTAACCTAGAAATATTTAAGGAAGCAGTTAGGGATTACACCATTGAGTTGGGCAGGGATATTAAATGGAAGAAAAATGATGCTATTATCACAAAGAGGAAGACCAAAGAAGATGAGAAGAAAGGATACTGATGAAGAGCCAATTTCAGGGAAGAAACTGAAGAGACAACTGGCTGAATGGACATGTTCCAGATGTGGGTTGAAGGGTCATAATAAGAGAGGATGAAAAATGTTGTTGTTAATGAACAAGATGAACCTGCACCTGCACTTGCTGTTGTTAATCAGCATGTTGTTCATGAAGAAATCAACTTATCTCAACCCCCAAGTTCACAGGACATAGACTTAGACCTCTTCTTGGTATGAGTTATCTTTTACCTTGCTTTTATTTTTATTTTTTACTTTAGGAACTAATTAATTGTTTTTATATGTAGAGACCACCTGGTGTTGCAGGACAGCCACCAAGTTCACAACAACCAATGCCTAATGTTCCATTCAACATGGCTGGATCTTCTTCAAGGTATAGACCACCTCCAATTTGGCCAAACTACAATATTTCGATTCTTAATCCATCAACATCCCAACAACAACCATCCATGTGCTTCATTCCCACGCCAAGATTTCCTCATCAAGGACCAATAAACAATTGAAGTTTAAGAATATAGAACACGGACCATCATGCTTGTTCTGTATTTTGTTGGTGCCTTTAAAGACCAAAAACAATTGAATTTGGTGCCATTAAATTTGGTTTGTTGTTTTGTTTAAGATGGACACAATTAGTGCCATTAAATTTGGTATCATGTTTTGTTTAAAATTGACACACTTGGTGTCATTACTTTGCTAATATTAAGGTTGGATATAAGGATGTGTCATGTTAAAATTGACCATAATACTTGGTGTCATTACTTTGCTTATGTTATGCTTCCAACTTTGTCATGACTCTACTCCATTTTCATTGTGTATTTTCATTGTACATTATTGTTTTCTTTTGGATAACAAATACTAAAATCATAGGTAATCAAATATAATGACAAAATCGAATACAACGATAACACAGTATGTCATGATTTCATAAAATTCAAAACATGAAACACTACTACAATGGCTAACAAATTATAATATCATATTATCTACTTATGATTACATGATAAAATTAAAAATACCACCACTACAAACCCTACAACTACACAATATGTTAACATCCTAACTTCTCTTTGCAGAATCTCCAGTCTCAACCTTAGACCAAAGTTTGATATTGGTTCTATTCTACCTATTTCAGTTGCACCAACATCAATGTCTTCATCAACCCACGAAAAGAAATTACATCGATCTGCATCTTGCTGCACAACACAAAATACCCATGTTCAATCTTGCACAAAAATTAGAATACAAAAAACACCATTAACATTACTTACTTGTGGTAATGGACAAGCATAAAACAGTCTCCCATTATTCCTTGCCGTCCTTGTTGTTTGAATGGTAGCTCTTCTATGACAATAGCAAAGACAGTTTGACGTGGCATTCCCCCTTGTGCTTGAATTAACAGACATGGTAGACCACAAAATAATAGAAGAAGAACTACAAAGATGGAGAAAAATGAATAGAAAAAGAATAAGAATTGGATGAGAGTATGGGTAGGAGGAAAAATGGAATGAAAGTGTGAATGTTAAAGTAGCCATTAGGGTTTTAACATTTTGGAGAAAAAAAGATCACCTAAATTATGTCATTTTAGTCCCTTTAATGTCAATTTAGTCCCTCCTTACGTGGCAAGTAGAAGAAACTGATGTGGAAGTTCCACGTGTTCGTCCAGGTGGCACTTAACGTGCCACATCACACATTTACTAACGGTGTTAAGAGACTACTAACGGCAGGGACTAACGTGGCAAACAGAATGTAAAGTCGAGGATCATTTTGACATTTTTTAAATCTCAGGGACCAAATTGACAGCGCCTCCAAAAGTGAGGGACTAATTTAGTACTTTACTCTAAAGAGTAATGTTATATCTTTCTACAAATTCTCCTACTATCTTTTATAGTAAGTTTTAAATGTGTTTTATACTTCCAAAGACTTTATATAATTTTACTTTTTCATTCAATTCTTATAATTAAAGGTAGTAGGAGAAATTGTAGGAAGATGAAGTAGAAGGATATATCCTTACTCATCGACAAAAACGAACTATCTGGGGATAGTCATGTTCCACTTCGGCCTCAATGCAATGGATGAAAATTAGCGTAGAACTCCATCTAAAATGCACCAACCATTTGCTAAATTCACCTCCTTCATATAATTTTATTTGATTTTTTTTTCTCAACATTCTCTCTTTGCCAAAACTAAATTTTGGAAAGTATTAAAATTTTAATACTTTTGAAAACTACTTTTCAAAATCTTTACAATGCTTTAGAACTGATTTTTCGAAAGCAAAAATAGGGGTTGTATGAATTTAATAATAAAGACATGAAGTAGAACTCCCAAAATGTTGTCATCTCAAAGTTTGCCCTTTACAATCCCTCTAAGAACTAGCTCTCTTTCTATTACATAGGTGTCATCTCATAACACAATGAGAGAGGAGTTATAAGGTTGGCTTGGTGGTGAAAAGAGAAGGGAGGGAGAAAGGTCGTGGGTATGAATCCCTCCGCAAACAACTAACATTGACTAATCAAAATAAAAAATTGGGCACGATGGCAATGTTGACAACAGAGGGGTACTCAATGATGGTGTACTACAAGAAAAGGTTCATCAAAGATGGAGGTATAGGGGGGGGGGAGTGATTGTGCTGGAAGTAGAAGGGACATATCTTGGTGGCAAAGTTAATAACGCAGGATTGATGATAGAGTAATACATGTGGCAATTGAGGGGTGCATAAGAAAGGAGTGTCATAGAGGGAAAATGCTTTGAGAGTGTAGAAGGTGGATTCAACCATAGTGTTGAGTGAGTCCTGCTTTGTGTCTCTCATGATAGACTCATACAATTCTTATTTTTGCTTCTAAAAAGTAAAATCTTGAAAGCTTTATAACACTTTTGGGAAGTAGTTTTTTGGAATCATTGTATCAATTTCAATAAAATAGTTTCTATAAATATTAACATTTTAATTTTTAAAAATTTAGTTTCTAGAAAGGGGTAATTTTGGGGGGAACCGAAAATTCATAAAGGATGTATATTTAAAAAAAAAAAGCGACGTGCATTTAGAAATTCTGTCCATGGCAGGCAATAAATTCCTACACCCCCACGTTTAAAACAAAGTTAGAAGCCCCAAAATACCCTCATAATTGACGTGAGCTAGTGATTATGATTTGAGTGTGGTAAGAATATGAGAGAAGAAAAAACAAGACTTGGCGATGTGTAGCGCAGCTCTCAAAACACCAATTGAAAACAATCCAACTTGAACCATTTTGAAATGAGTGGAACATTTTGGAACAACATACAAGGAAATTTTAACTGTCTTCGGAACAAACAAAAAAAGTTATTTTAGAAAAAGCAAATGTTTTCCAAAAATAGTAGTCTGAAATGTATTTTTCAATTCAAAAATGTCTCTCGAACATGCAATCTGGAGCGTTGCAAAATTAATTCTGGAATTAGTATTCTGGAGTATAATACATATGTTTTGGTTAAGCAATCCATAAACTCGCACCCTATTTGCATTTCAGATTTCTTGATTTGGTATAATTATCAGATTGAAAAAAAAATCATGAACTTACTAGAAACTTCACCAACAAAGGAGGGGAGGCTTCAATGACTTCACATGCTTCTTGTAGCTGTTGGAGAGATTCAGAGTCACGAAGGGAGAGAGGGGCGAAGGCACCGCATGTGAAGGAGGCTTAGAGAAGGCAATTCGGGGATTTTGAAAGATAAAATTGCAAAGGGGTGCAGGATAAAAATTGTGAGGTACAGGAAGTAACAGCCTCATATTCACATAAAACAGGTTGCTTGAGTTCGGGAGAGGAAGAGATAAAGGCCCATTCTTTCTCGCTTTCCTCTTTTTTTACTCTTCACACTCGGCATTTGTTTTTTTGTCGTTCAAAATTAGTTTTCAGAATGGCATTTTATATTTTAAAAACTATTTCTAGAATATAAAAAATGAAGAAAAGGTACGAAGAGAAAAATTCAATATAAATAAAATTTTCTAAGGAAATATTTTTGAGCTCCAACAATGTTATTGTTATCGATTAAGTGATTAACCCACCTTACGAGCCATCACTGTTACTCTTATCCCAAGCACTATTTGGAGGTAGGACACCACCACGCAGGCTTGGGTCAAACAAAGGGAAATGAGACAGCAATGCTGCACACCGAATAGGATACATAAGTTTAATAAATTATTGAATCAAGAACAGAAGTTATCCTCCCAAAATTATGTAAACATTTTCAACACTCTACCGCTGACAATGGAGGGTTTCATAACTAAAAAAAAAGAAGTATCTCTCAAGTTGACTATTAGGAGAGTTGTACATATAGGAAGAGAAACACCCATAACTAATTTGTATTTTTTTATAACGTTTTGTATTTGATTCTTCTTTTTAACTATGTAATATTTAACTCTTCAATTTTATTTACCCAATAATTTTAATTGTGCAATTACTTATCCAATAACAGTAATTTCAAGTAATTTATAATGTGAAGTAAAAATATCTTCTAAAAATTGAATTCTAGAAACATGAAAACCTTACATACTTCCAGAATTTAATTTATAGGGCATTTATAAGATTCAATATTTCGACCACGTGCAGGTGTATTGTTGAATCCAACCACGTGTAGGTGTATTGTTGAAATAAAATTTGACTGAGTAGTTGGTGGACGTGGGAGTTCATTGGGCTGAACTCCCAGTGGGCTACAAGTACAGGAGTTTCAGAAGATCCATTGACTCTTTGCAAATGATATACATACTCCCATAATTAATAAAATATACCCTCCTTCTTCCCCTTTTTTTTTTTAATAAATTTCCTCCTTAGTTTTTTTTTTCTTTTTGAAACAAAATTTTTTTATACAGTTTCTGCTTCCCCCTCTTCCTCCACCATTTCTTAATTTTTTTTCTTTTTGAAACAAATTCCTTCTTGAAACATACACCAAATAGGTATTCGGCTAAGACAACCGAATACCTATCCAAACCTTTATATGATAGAAACATCCTTAATCAAAGCTAACATAAGTTAAACCCCTTAATCATACCTAGAGTCGGATTACCTAACTGGTAATCATCCCAAGAAAGCCCAAGGTCCGAGACCCAAAAAAGTTTGTATAAATAGAAAGGTAAATACCATTTTAATTGTTGAAAGTGTCAAGTGTTGTTATTTTGGTTCCTAAAAGATAAAAAATTTAAATTTAGTCTCTGAATGCACAAAGCGTGCAACAAATTAGTCTTGTTGTTAACTCTTCTATGTTAACATTAATGTTTCTGCTTATGTGGCATGTGACCTCCCTACCTAATAGTTCATGTATACTGATAGGAGGATATCACATCATTAATGACTATACTGAACTAATATGTCAATATGTTTATCATGATTGAATTTTCAGTATTGAGCGCTTTATTTTTTACTACAACACCCTCCCTCCATTAAAAAAATGCAAACAAATTAATTTCTGAACATTATAACTTATTATTTCAGTCCTTCAAAGATATAACTCACTGATAAATTAATCCACAAAAAATAAAACAATTAACTAAATAATCTTTGACAGAATACACTTACATGAATGCCACCTGATATTACAACTATCAAACAAGAAATTCAAAACAATGCAAAACACCATTTTAGACATATGCACTTGGAGGTTAGGATGAAATTTGTAGTTGTTAGAATCTTTATTGATGTTATAAGAGAATATACCATATTTCATTGATGAGATATTAAATTGAATCAAACGTTCCTAGATCGCCAAATCAATCCAAAAAATTAATTAAAATCGCAAAATAAAAAACTTAAAAAATCGCATACTTTTTGGCAATTTGGTTCAATTTTTAATTATTGTTATAAAAATAGAACCAAACCACATATTATAATTATATTAATTTTATTAATGTATGTTTTGCATCATGCAGCTAATATTGTTTTAAATTTTTAATGATTAAAGTATGTGACTTATAGTGCACTTCTTTCTATAATAAATTTTTAATATTTTATTTTTGTTTATTACATTCCCTTATTTTATAATCAAGGTGCCTATTATACTTTCATTTTTAAAAAAAGGATGTAGCAATATTCTTAAAAATAATGTTAAATATCAAGTTATGCACAATTTACTATTATGTCACAAAAAGAATTGGTAATATTATTTTTTAATAGTGCAAATAGAAGTAAAAAATAATAAATTCCAACAAAAATATGATAAACAAATTTTATTGAAAAATAAAATTTATTTTTAAAATTATGTAGCATAATGGTTATGTAAGTTTAGTCGATAGATTTTACATTATGATAATAAATTAAAAATAATATTATATTTAAATCAAACTGCATCTTTATTTTATGTTTGGTTTGAATGATTTTTTTTAATCTAAAAATCAAACCAAACCGCACTATGAACATGCTTGGAGAGTTATTATGCATGGAGCAAAGTTACATAAACATTTCAAATTAAAACCTTTGTGGAGGAGCATAGTTGTGGTAAGGTCTTCAAAAATAAGCAAGATATTATGAAATGAGTTGCATAAAAGTTGACCGATAAGTTAAAAGTTCATCCAAGTTTAACTCATGTTGAGACACATGAACATAGAAAAGAAGACTATGGTCTACACATAAATGAAATGAAGATGTTTAGGACTTTGAAATAGGCTAGGTTAATGCAAACTAGAGTTGAGCTTCCTGTTTGAAAGTAGTAATTTCAATTTGCATGTGTGTTGTGTCTAAGATTATTCAATTATGTGTTTTATCTTTCGTGGATTAATTTGTTAGTTAATGTTATCTTTGAAGGATCAAATTGACTATAAGTTGTAATGTTTAGAGACTAATTTGTTAGCACTTTGGTGTTGTAAAAGAAAGAAAATTAAACTTTCCATATTGACAATTTAATCCATGATAAACATATTGACATTAGTCTAGTACATTTGTAACATCTCTTATTTTTTACTTCTCAACAACTCTCACTTTACGACACTTCACGCGGTAACACTTTACTTAACATTCTTGTTGGTTAGAACCCTCCGTATGTAACCCTATCTGAGACCTCGAAAATCAATTATGCCTTCTTCTAGGATCAATGAATGATCCTACAAACCAACACAAGAATTTTTAGTGTATTTTTTCCTCACTCACATGTTTTTCAAGAAACTTCCTAGAAGGTCACCCATCACATAACTACTCCAAACCAAATACGCTTAACTATGAAGTTTTTAAGTGATGGACTACCAAAAAGTAGATGCATCTTGTTGGTATAGGTAACACCAATTAATTTCTTTAAGTCATCCTCAACTATGTAGTCTCATACCCACATAACCTCTGGATCTTTCTCTTTCTGGTGTGATTCGTCCAGGTGTTACAACAGTCATTAATGATGTAACATCTTATATGTACACATGGGTTTCCATGTAGGCTGAAACATTAACGTTAACGGAGAAGAATTAATAGTAAGACTAATTTGTCGTACTTTTTGTACATTCAGGGACTAAATTTGAATTTCTCATCTTTTAGTGATGAAATTATTAGTATTTGACACCTTCAAAGACCAAAATGAATATTTATAGAATTGAGATTTTTGAGTAAAGGAATTGTTCATTTATATTTATTATCCTAATTTATTATTCAAAGGCGAGACTTTACTTGAGAATGAGAATATTTTTTATAGGTATGTCACCTCAGACTAAACACCATATCGAACACAGGAGTAGGACAAACAGAAGCAAAGGATGCCGCTAAGGAAAGAAAGTTATCCGACTAGTTTTTTTTTTATAGGAATAAAACAAATTGCGACTCTCCAAATGGTCCGTCAGATTCACATAATAATATTCAAATTATTGTGTAATGTTTTTTTTATCATCTTGATAAGTTTCTCGTTGCTTGACCTAATGAATATGTTCTAAGGAGATTATTCGATACCCATTTTTAATGAATTGTTTACAATTGCGCCTGTTAGGAGTTTAGATAATGGGTCAATTTTGTGATGTGTGTCATTGGCCGATCAGATTGTTCTACATGCAATTGGGTGTGTAGTGTGTTAGATTTGTGGCAAAAATGATGTAGGAGGGTTCTTTTTACAAAAATTTTCCCTAAACGGGTCTCTTTTGAAAGAAATTCTGCAGGGGGTCTATTTTTCAGGGTGTTTCGCCAACACCAATGGCGAAACATGCTATTTCGCCAATACCCGTAGCGGCACAGGAGCATTCCGCCAGTACCACCAGCGACACAACATTGTACCTGTGTCAGCTTTTTTTTCCACGTCTGCATGTGGTTTCGCCAGCCCCATTGGCGAAACACACATGCATTTATTTTCGCGCATCCCTTCTCCACCCATGCATGCATGTATGACATGCATCCACATAGGTTCCACTGGGGCTACTGGCAAAATGCGTTGCCATAGGCACGTGCCATAGCCCAGTGGTGCAGCATAGCCTTGTGCAGTGGTCAAGCATAGGCTGCAGTGTTGGAGACGTAGCCTTTTCAGAAGTTCAGAAGGTGTAGGTTAGCATGTGGGAGGGAGGACGAAAATTTAACTTTCTTCCGTCACCCACTGTCCCCTCCCCTATATATGACCCTTGCATCTGCAATTCGAGATACACAAAGTTAAAAAACTTATTTGGTGGAGAAAAGCTTTAATCATCAGGTAATATAAGCTAAAATTTGATATTATTGCTACTCAACAATAATTTATTTAATAGTAAAATTTATATTTAATTTTTATATTAGGTAAAAGTTTCTTTTAAGTTAAAAGCAGCTACATAGTTATTTTAGTTATTAATTCTATGTGTTTAATTTTTTATAGTTATTTTAGTTAGTAATTCTATTTAAAATAAAATATAATTGGATTCAACAATTAAATCATAGATAGTATATTAGGTAGGTGTATTTATTTTTTCGTAGTTATTTGTAGTGTAAAAATAAACTAATGTTATTTGTTATAAAAAATTATAGATACTATTAGTTAGGTGTGTTTAAAAAATACCCTTAGAAATTATTAATTATAAATAGTTAAAAGTAGACAGAAATATTTTTTCATGTTATAATTTTTTACATTTTTTAATATTAATACTAATTTTAATTGAAGTGTTGAAATTGTAATCCTGTAAGAGTGCATTCCCTCAAGCCTTAGGACGGGTTGATACTAATTGAGTGTTTTAATATTAATACTAATTTTCTTGCTACAACGTGTTTTCTTGTGTTGCTTTTTAATTAAAAGTGAAACTTGATTTTCAAAATTAATGTTTATATTTAATATAAAATTATTATGTTAATTAATGAGATAAAACATTTAATTAAGAGTTTAATTCTCACATAAATTATCTTATTTATTATAAATGATCAAACTAATTATACAAAATTTATATTTCAAAAAAAGCTGAAAACTAGCTTCTGAAAATGGAAGGGGGCACCCATGGTGGAAATGGAAGGGGCATGCAATGTGCCTGGCATGCATGCATGGACGCGTGGAAAAAAATAAGGAGAAAAGGGAAGGGGCATGCAACGTGCCTGACGTGTGGAAAAAAATAAGGAGAAAATGGAAGGGGGGTACCCATGGTGCATGCATGGTATGCATGCATGTATGGAAATGGAAGGAGTGTGTTTTGTCAATGGTACTGGCGAAACACACTGGACACGTGAACTTGATACAGTTACAGCTGTGTTGCTGGTGGTGCTGACGAAACCCCTCAGTACTGCTGTTGGACTTGGCGAAATAGGATGTTTCGCTAGTGCCAATGACAAAACACCCTTAAAAACAGACCCCCCAAGAATTTCTTTACAAACAGACTCATTTAGGAAAAAAGTTTATAAAAGTAGCCATCATATGTCATTTTGCCTAGATTTGCTTGTTTAAACGCCTTTTCATTGGAATTTGAGTGTCTTTGTTATTTTATTTGCTTTAGGTTTGATTGTGAGATTAGATTTAGAGGAATCAGGGTAACTTTGGGGCATGAAAGCAAAAAATGGAGGATGAATTCTGTTTTCAAATATACCCTCTCATTTGACATGTAGTTAAATTGAATATTATGATATTACAACATCTGCACTGATGTATTAAAAAAAGAAAATCTGCAATGTATAACTGTATCAAATAAACATGCCTTAATTTATGATTACATGATTGAACTTTGTGTCTGTATGTTATAATTGGTATTTATCAGTTTTGTGCTGTGAAACTCACTATTCTCACCCTCCATTTTCTTGGACACAGAATACGGAATGGGAAAGCATGCTTCAACAGAGAAAAAATGAGATAGGAGAAAATAGGTGCAAATTAAGGATTTATAATAATAAAGATGAGATGAAAAAGAAGATTAAAGAATGATAGAAATGGGAGGAGGGGGTTAGATATTAGAGTTTAAAGAATCATGATAAAGATGGAATAATAGGGTTTTAAGAATAAACAATATGAAAAGGGTAAAAATATTGTTTATATTATTTTTCTATAAAGGGTATTTTAGTAATAGAATATAAAAATAGAAAGGTTCGTATACTAATTAATTAGGAGAGGTAAATATATAAAAAGCCTTTACTCTTTATTCCATACGGACCTTTTAGGTCCAACATAAAATTTTTGGACAGTTTGTAATGGAACAAATTATGGAAAAAATTGTTCCTGAGGAACAAAATAAGAGAATAAAGGCAAATTAAGTTTATAATTTTAATCCTTGATAAACATAACCGAAAAGAGTTTTGCTTATATTTTGTGGGAAAGATTCCCTGCTAAACGTTACCAAACGACCCAAACCTTCACGGTAATAGTTTGTTCTTATTTCGCGAGGGAAATTCTGGTTTTTTTTTTTTATCATATGGGGGCAAATAGTTTTTGTTTGTTTATTTGGGGTCAATTTTAAACTATTATAAAAATTAAAATAAATCATAACAGATGATATGATTTATTATTATTTTTTATTTTTTTAACTAAAGTCTTAAAATTCATTAGGATTTCAGTTTAATTTTTTTCAATTTACCAGACGTACTTTTTTTGTTTTATGACTTTAAAGTCATATTTTATTTTATTTTTATATTTAATTTTTTAGAAATTTTCATAATTTTATATTTTCTTTTGTTTTGCTTTCAATTTTAAAAATAAATTGTAAATAATTTTATTTATTTCATTATTAAATAAATTTTTTTGATTAAACTTATTATTAGTTTTATTTAATATCTTGCATATATTTTTATATATTTTTATTTAATATATTATATATTCTTTTGATATTATTTTATTTAAAATATTTCATATAATTTTTGAATATTTTTTATTTATTATATTTTGTATATTTAAAATTTAGATTATTTTTTAATAATGTTATTGAATTTGATTTATTTTGTAAATGAAATTTTAGTTTTTTAATAATATTTTTTTAAAATTTAAGTATTTAAAATAAAAAAATATTCAAAAAAATATATTAAATAACATTATGTTAGTTTTTTTATTTCATTTACAAAACATATCAAATTCAATAATATTATCAAAAAATTATCTAAATTTTAAATATACAAAATATATTAAATAAAATAATATTAAAAAATTATATAAAATATTTTAAATAAAAATATTAAAAATATATATAACATATTAAATAAAAATATATAAAAGATATTAAATAAAAATTTAAAGCAAAACAAAAGAAAATACAATATTATAAAAAATCCTAAATCAAAAGACTTTAAACATAAAATAAAATAAAATAAAATCTAACTTCAAAGTCATAGAAAAAACTTGTGACACAAAAAATAAAAAATAAGTGGTAACAGATGTCTTTTGAGTTAGAAATCTAACACCTATGATTTATCTCATTTTCAATAATAATTTAAAATCGATCCAAAATAAAAAAAGAAAAAAAAAATCAAAGCAGAAAATTCTATGATAGATGACCCCTAAGCCTACAAAAATTATATAGAAATGTATTTTTTTTAACTCAGTATTTCTCAGCTGAGAGCGAGAGGTACTGAAATGAATCCTGACTCCGGAGTATATGCATATGGAGCTAATTTCTAAAGTCTTTATTTCAGAAAATATTAATGCAAAATAGTATACATATTATCTAAGAAAGTACACATCCATATACACAATGCTCTCCAATAATTACCAGATATTTTATAATTTAATCAATCATTTACTCTCTTTCTTTTTTTTTTCTCTCCAAAAATTTGGATCTATATATTATGAATTCCAAACCAATAATAACAATATATGCAAATATTTTTGTGTGCGTATTTTAAAGATATCCATAATTAAAGACTATATGTTTAATGTATGAATATAATGCACTTTATTATTTAAGATGGATTGAGTCTAACAAAAAGGAATTATCTCTCATGATGAGTCAAGATTTAAATTCCCATTAAGAAAGATACTTAATTACATTTAATATCGATTATATCTCCTATAAGATTATATCCAAAGAAAAATATTTGTAAGAAGAAAAAAAAAACACATTTACCAGGCTTACACTAACTTTAACTATGAATAGAGAAAACAAATTACTTAGTGGCTCGTAAACTATTATTTTTCTACTAATTTTTTATTTGCACTTCAAATGATACCTGAGTTTTATATACGAAGCATATTTATTAGCACTCAAGAAATTGAAAACTATTTTTCTCAAACACCACCGATCATTCATTACCCCCAACTTAAATACATTCATTTATAATACAAGTTTGGAGGTAGCTTGGTTCACCATAATTATTTATTTAGCTTTGGTGTTTCTTGGCAGTTTGCCAAAAGCACATGGTATTCTCCATGATAAGTTAATTTGCTCATTTAAAGCCCCATTGACCATTTCCTCAGCTAAGGGTCTCAACCTGTTGTCGTATTCCTTCTCCAAACATTCATGTGATCACATGTGTCCCCATGTTTCACATCTGATTCTCTCTCCTACCTGGGAACATTTTGACTAAATATTATACTCTAGATATACTGTTTCAGTTATTACAGTTATGGAGTTAGTTGCATTTTGTATACATGTTCATCCAATGTATTTTATAATGTTACAATTTGATGTGGCAGGTTGTAGAAGGGTATAAAGGGTTTGAAAAGTCCTTTTTATAATGTCCCCTACATGGTGTTATTTTATGCACTGAGAAGCAGACAAGGATTGGTCTATAACTCCATGTTGCACATTGTAAATTGTGATTGCGTAGAAGATCAAACGTGGAATCATATCTAGATTCATTGAACTAACGGATTGACAGTAAAATCCACATTTAGATTCCCAAAATCATAACTGAAACATTGTTTCAATTTTTTTTTCATTTTTAAAACAAATATGAAAAACAACATCTTGACAAAAAAAAAATCTGATGTAACTTTATGTGGAGTTTGTAGGTCTTGGATCTTCTTCATCAATGGAGTGTTTTGCTTCTTGAAGATCATGACAACAAAATGGAGAAGGAAGAAAGATAATTGGAGACACCACTTTTAAGGAGAAGATGAATCAAGAAGAAACTCACCACCATAGGAAACCATGAATAAGAGCTTGAAGGTAGGAGAAGATGAGTGGAGGGAGAGGAGGGGCACGAAATTTTGTGTCTCAAATGAGGTATGAACTTTGAAGTGTAATTATCAAATGATCAAAGTTGAAAAAATGCACACACATGGTTTCTATTTATAGCCTAAGTGTCACATAAAATTGGAGGAAAATTTGAATTTTTATTCAAATTTCACTTGAATTTGAAATTGAATTTGTGAAGCCAAATTTTTGGGTCAAAATTTCACTAATTATGATTAGTGAATTTTAGCTATGGTTCAGCCCACTAATCCAAGATTCTTCACTAAGTGTGATTAGATGTCATGAGACATGTAAAACATGAAAGACATGCAAGTGTGACTATATGATGTGATAATGGAGTGTAGCAAACAAATGCTGACCTCCCCCTCTTAAATTTAATTGGATTGGACTTCTTTCAATTCAATTAAATTTATTTCTCAATACACACATCAAATATTCACTTAATTCATGTGAAATTACAAAATTATCCCTAATACAAAAACTAGTCTATGTGCCCTAAAATACAAGAGCGGAAAAATTCTACATTTCTAGGGTACCCTACCTATATTATGGAGCCCTAAATAAAATGTCCAAAAATAATAAAATCCTAATCTAATATGTATAAATATAAGTGAGTTCATACTTAGATCATAAGCCCAAAATCTATCATAAGGCTCAAGAGAATCCTAGGGTCTTCTCTTGCATCTTTGACCAAAACTTCTTAGAGTTTTCTATCCAATACCCTTGGGGGGTAGGATTGCATCAGAATTATTGGCTTAAAACGTATAAGTGTAATATTAATGAATTATATGGATCAGATATAAATGAGTCATATAAAACCGAGTTTTTAGTAAAATAAAATTTGTAAGTTGCTTAAGTATTTTTTATAATCATTGTCATCAGTACTTTTGGGTTTTCAATGGGATATTGAGATATTTTCAGTGGGACCTTTGATTATGGGACTCATCCTATGAGATTTACTTAAGAATGTAATATGCATGGATCGAACTCAACTTTTTTCTAATAAATTTAGTGTGAATTGTCAACTGAATTACACCAATTGAATAAAGTTGCTTAAGTATTTGTGATGTTATTACTCTAAAATAATTTTTTTTGTCCATTAATTATATATTTTTTTTGAAAATCAAATCACCAAAATATGATACATATGTATCTCTTATTAAAAACCAATACCATCAGTATTCAAAGATATTTTATTCTGAGTTTTTATTTCCTTCTCGATGTCCTAATTTATTTCTTTTGGGTGTTCCTTTGACTCCAATTCATCAATGGAACATTGTCTTCATTCACGTTACCAAATGTTAGCTTTTGTCCTATTCTCTCTTCGCTTCAATTTTCTCTTGAAAACTCTCATTTAAGCATTTTAAAAGGGAGAATGTATACATCGATTAATTCACTTCTAGATATTATCGGTTCAAAATACATTTCTCATCAAACTTTCACTCCTAGATATTATTGGTGGTATAATAATATCTGATATTATTTTGCTGGACGTTTTATAAGCATTTTACTTTTTTTAAAAAATACGTAAGTACTTTGTTAAACTAAAAGAGACGCATTATTTAGATGAGAAAGAAAGATTTATTTAATAAAAAAATTTATATTTAATTTTTTTCATGTATAAAATTGTGTCTTGAACCAACAATAATTATATATCGTAAATGAGATTAATATTTGATTCAATCAATTTGAAAACACATGTATTAAAAAAAAGCAAATGAGAAACTCACATCATATCATATGAGGTTTCCTTAATTAATTAGACGATAATAAATGTTATAGCAGATTTGTATATTGTGGTGTTTATAGTGAAAATTCGTTTGGGTATTCGAATGTAACTTTGTCAAGTTTCTTATTCTAATAATGCGAAGTCTGGCGTGCGTAAGCCGAACTCTTTACACACGGTGACAAAAAAAATTTCAGACCTTCAGATTTAACAGTAAAAGATCTAACTGTAAATATGTTGAGCATGCAAGATGTTGATATCATACTGAATAATCATACTGAATAACAAACGCCTTTTTATAGCACTGCTGAGTATGTGGATTCGATCTTACTGATTATCATTTTTTAATCCTTAAAGGTCATTTTGATTAAATTTAAAAAAGAAAATTAACGCAAAATCTAAAAATCTAACAAATGAACCCACACTACTTGTTATAAAAATGTAGTGACACATTCATTTTACCTTTGTTGTATTATTTAGTTACTTAGGTCATGTTATTGAAAAATATTTTCTATTATACTTGCAATATTATATTTTTTTACCTTTATTTAATTATGAGAAAATAATATGTTAGTGTAAAAAAAATTATACTATCATATAATTACAAACCATCATATTTTATAGTATAAAAAACTTTACATCGACCAAAGATACCCATTAAATTCATTTATTATTGTATTCATTTGAATATCAATATATTTTTTATAGTGCCCTTTTAATAGTGATGACAATAAATAGGTCTAAAAAGGATACTATAATACATATGTTGATATCCACATTTTAAAAAAATCTTTGTATTGTTGTATTCAAAATCTTACTTGCGTTGATAGTAACCTTAATACTTGTGTTCTTCCTCATTGAGTACCTAAATGCACATAATGAGCATACTCATACTCGTCACCCATTTTTTTTTTATTAATATAAAAAATTGAAAAATTATTAGAACAAAGGATGAAAGTTTGAAAAAAAAAAAGAAAAAAAAAAAGATTTCAAGTTCCATATTGTTCAAGATAAACATTTCAATAGTGTTTCACTCCCTATATATAGAGAGTTCATTTCTTCATTTTTTCTTGTCCCAGTTGAGAAGCATTTCCTCAACTTTTCTTTCTCCCTCCCATATTTCAGTCGATGCATTTTCGGCAAACTTCTCCCTCTTTCTTTCTATCGCTCTAAATTTCGATTGGCTATAAGAGTGACTTTTTAAGTCATATTTTCGGTTGGCTATAATAGTAACTTTTCAAGTCATATTTTCGGTTGGCTATAATAGTGACTTTTCAAGTCATGTTTTCGGGTGGCTTTAGAGTGACTTTTCAAGTCATACAAGAGGGTGTAATTCTAGAAAAGGTTCCCTCAGTGCAGTGAGAATCTTATACAGTGATCTGGGCTGTTTTATCCTGGGGATTTCATGGTTGATAGTTTGCTTGCATAATTTTTGGCAGTGTCACGAAACGTCTAAAAAAAAACGACATTGTCCGCGACTCAGCCAGTAATTTTTTCAATTTTCCATAAACTATTGTTACAACAAAAATAAATAAAAATAATAATTTATGATTTTTTTTTCAATTTTTCATATTAATAAAAAACAGTTGACTAGTACCTGAATGGAGACATGAGTATTAAAATTACTATCAATATATGGGTCTAGGTACAAATATTTTTTTTTAGAGTGAGTAGTATCATAATACCTAGACCCTACCTATTATCATTCTTAGATACTATAAAAAATATATATTTATATTGAAATAAATACAATAATAAATAAATTTAATGGTTATGCTTAGTTTTTTTTTTCTCAGTTACGCTTAGTCCATGTAAAGTTTTAATACTATAAATCAATAAAAAATTACCGCTCATTTTTTTAAAGGAAAATTATCATTCATATAACCTTTAAGTTAATTATTTTTAAAGTTAATAAACTTATCATATGATGATTGTGATTAAATAATGATATAATTTTTTTGCACTAAAATATATTATTTTTTCATAATTAAATAAAGTCATAATTATTTTGTCATATTATTGCAAGTATAATATAAAATCTGATCTAATAACATGACTTAAAAAGCATAAAAAAATTCAGAAAAAATAGCTAAATAATAGAAAAAGGTAAAATGATTGTGTCACTGCATGTTAATGTATAATAACTAATTAATTAATAGTCGTGATGGTTCAATTGTTAGATTTTTAGATTTTGTGTTAATTTTTTTGGTTAATCAAAATATTTTAACCTTTAGAATGTGTTTGGATGACGCAAAAAAATTTAAATTCTAAGAATTTCAAATGCTTCAATTGAAATTATTTCATTTTTTAAATTTTAGGTTTGGATAAAGAAATTAAATTTCTTTAGGGGTTGGAGCCCAATCACATTCGAAGGAAGGTGACAGCTGTACATACACAACTTAGTCGTAGCGTGCTCACTCTGCGCTGCCATCAGAAACCGGTGGAGACTCACTATTAGAATATACACTTTCAACATCGGTTATTTACGGCATTCTACATCGGTTATAAAACCGATGCTGAAAACACTGATGTTGAATGTATTATTGTTAATATCGGTTTTCCAAAACCGATGTTAACATAAAAACGATAACATCAGTTTTCTTAATACCCGATGTTATACACAAAGAACTACAACAAAATAAGCGTATGCATGATGAACCTTGACATCGGTTTTCTAGTAAAACGGATGTTAATGTTATATATTCGCATCAGTTTTGTATTAAAACTGATGTCAACGTTCATGATGCATACACTTATTTTTCTGTAATTATTTGTATATAACATTGGTTATTTATACATAATCGATGTTAACCTTTGTACTTTAACATCAGTTATTTATAAGTAATTGATGTTAATATACACATGTTAACATCGGTTATGTATAAATAACCGATGTTAATGTGTGTATATTAACATTGGTTATTTACATAGCCGATGTTAAGGTGCATGTTGACATCGGTTTTTGTAAATAACCGATGTTATTTACTATATTAACATTGGTTTTTGTTAATAACCGATGTTGTTTTCAAGTTTTTTTTATATAAACTTTTTGTTTTTACAATAAACCCAAAATTGTACCTGTAAAATGCAATTTCAGACCCAATTCACAGCAAATAAACATTTTATTATGCTTTGAAGTAGTTTTAATCATAATAAACAATGAATAATTGATTTATCATTAACAACGATCAACAAATGAATTCAATGTTCAAATTACATAGGAAATGTCAAAAATGTTAAACCAAAGTAAACTAAGCTAAACTTAATGTCCCTAAATCCTAGGTTTGATCTCTAACTCGGAGATAATACTGTGCCCATTGGATTCGCAACACCTTTAATCTCTCTGGCTCCAATGGTCTAGGATCGTTAAAATACTGCATGATGAAATAAATGATAATAAGTTAATAATGTAATACAAATTATAAAAAAATTGAATTTGTTTGAAATAAACGTACCACTTCCCAGTTATTCCTAAAACTTCCTAAAATGATGGTGGACATCCAGTGCATGACATAATAGCCGCACTCAGTACTTCCTTTTTGTCTATTACACTAAATACATAATTAAATTTGGATATTAATTAAACAATTAGTGTACAGACACATAAGAAATATATATAAGTGGAAGTTTTATGTAAATGACATACCTTGACGACAATCCACCTAGCAGGAGCCTTTGATTTAGGTTGTGGAGCATCATCAAGACCTTTTAAAGCATTGTTCCATGCGAGTAACAATTAAAAAGTGGTGTTGTTGAGGTATTTGAATGCAAATGCATTGAAAAGAATACTGACCTGTTAATTATCCCCTTAAGGTAGTTGTGTGCCTGTTATGCAATGAACAAAACCAGACAACTAGGTGTTCGTTGGGGTCAATGACCACCATCTGCCAGTGTCCGCTGCAGTGGGGATGAATATGGGTTAGTATATTAGTAAACATTAATTTAATTCAGTTATTTTGTGTGACTTACCCATTCAGGTAGGCTCTAAGATAGACATCGCATTTTGATCTCTGCATCCAACTCTTAATGTAACTTTCTGACTCAAACTGCGATTGCCCAGACCTCTGAATTAACTGTGGCTTGAGGAATCTATACATATCAGAATTTCCCGCTCACATACTTGTTTCAATCAGATGTCTATTTATGTTAAGTCAAAGTTAAATATTTATGAATTGAAAGCAATAAGTTAGGTAATTAAAAGTAATCTAAAATGACTTACAAAATCCACAACTGTAACACTGATATGCTGAGACATTGACCACCGTGTGTGATTTCCGAGAGGTTTTCGTGCTTTATGTAGAGCGGGAAGTCTGGATTAAAGACCTCGAACACGGTGGCATCCTGTCGCAACCTACCCTTCGGCGGGAGGGCGACGCGAGACTCGCAGGATGCGTGTTCCACGAAAGGAACACGCGCGGAGTCGCCACCAATGTTTATTTGAGGAAAACGTCGGAAAAACCGGAAAAGACGCGATCTACGAACTTTTAAGTGAAAGGTTCGGGAGTTGTATTTACGCACGGGGAAGGTATTAGCACCCCACACGCCCGTCCCAAGGGACGACAGCCTTTAATCGAATGTGCAAACATGACTTTGATTTTTTATGTTCCCTTTTTTATGTCTTTATATCCTTTATACCCTTTTTATATTTTTTCTCTTTTTGTGGTCGACAAGGATGTTTCCCTTTGCTCCTACGTATTCCTCAATTGCGATGAGGAAATCAGACCTATGTAGTTCTTTTTTATCAAGTGATTCTTTTTTACTTAAGAGGTGATCATTTTAAGGCATTGGACCTTGAAAATGATCCATTTACTTAGTAAGAAATTTAAATGATAAAATTCAAAACCTATTTTTGTGGATGAGCTTGACTAGGCGAGTTGATTTTAGCCTTAGTTTTACCTTAGTTATTAGTCAATTCGATTAAGAATGAGAAATCCCAAAGGGAAAAACGTCCGATTGATTTTCCGCTTTATTTTACTAAAAGATGTTTTTTGATTATTATATTATTTTTTTACCTCTTTTTTGATTTCCAACGTGGTTACGGCACGACCGAACGGTCGGAATTCATTTTAACCGAAGTTAACGGATAATACAATTCAAACGTTCGGTGAAAATTTATTTTATTTTTAAGTTAAGCGAGAAATGACTTAAGTAAAATGGCTTAAGCACGTCAAAAGGAGGTATAAAAAGTAAATGAAATGAGGATACAAATACACGAAACACAATGTGGACCCCCACGGGTACATAGAATGAATCGAAAAGCTTGATTCGAGGTACTTACCCGTTGAAGATCGAAGAACGAATGAAGAACGTCGAAGAACGGTCGAAAACCTTTGCGAAATTCCTCACGGAAAACGTTACGGAAACGTTTCGGAAGCGCCTCGGCTTAGATTTTCTTCACGGAAACAATTTTTCCAAGCAAATTCGAAAGAGAGAGAAGTGCCAAAGGGGCTGAACCCTTTTTCACTTCACTTCTCCCCCTATTTATAGAAAATTGGGGGAGAAGCTTGCCACCCAGCTCGCCCAGGCGAGCAGGGTTGCTTCCTCCAGAAGCAACAACCTTCTGGAGGAATATTCTGGAGGGCCCAAGTGGGCCTGGTTGCTATTTGCACCCCCATTTTTACTAAGTACACCCCCTGCCTTTTTTTTTGGTGATTCTTTTTCGTAAAGTTACAGAAACTTACAAATTTCGTAACGATACTTGTTTTCTTTCCGTAATGTTACGGAACCTTGTGGATTACATAATCATCCCCTTTTTGACTTACAGAATGTTACGGAACCTCACTAATTGTGCAACGATGCTTCCATTTGATTTCCGGTGTGTCACGGAACCTTACGGATTGTGCATCAATATTTTCTTTTGTTTTTCGGCATGTCCTGGAATTTCACAAATTGCCTAATGATGGGTGTCAAGCACCTCACAAGGACCAAAGAAAAGTCGCATGTCATCAAGCAAAGGTCCCCGGACGAAATTAGGGTATGACACATCCCATGTAACCTGATAAAGCCTCAAGAAAAGCTCTGGGATGGTCAATGTCATTAGATAAAGCGGATCATCGACCTTCGGATCGGGCTTTTGAGGTGGTTTTGCCGAAGACACAGCTGCCTGTTCATGAAACAAAGTTAAATGGCCTAATTTGAGGCATGCTGCATTAATTAATTCAAAAAGAAGAAACATATAGTAAGATTAAAGTACCTGCTGTGATAAAGACTTGACCAGATGTGTCGGCCAAGCAAGGAAGGTATGAATTGCCTGCCCCACTAAGGAAACCTCATCAGTGGGTACAGGAACTGGAGCATATGCATCTGTAACCTCCTCCACACCCACCTTTACTTGGCCAGGCAATAAAGGAGTGTTATGAACAACAGTGGATCCCTCATAAACTCTCCCCAAGGCAACCAGGCAGGCAGGATCTGCTTCGATGTATAAGCCGCACCTATCTAAGTCACCCGTCTCAGGATCGTTTCCTAAGGGATCAACACAACTCCCCTTTGTGCTTACTCGAGGACCTGAGGGACCAACCAGAGGCTCGGGAGGCAGTGCAAGTCCCTGAGATTGCATCTGGGACTAAATCTGGGACTGCATCTGGCTGAACGATGCCATGAGCTGCCGCGTCACTTTTTCTGTGATGGACTCCTCTAACTGGTCCCTGATTTGCTGGGTCAGCTGCTGCAATTCATCAGGAGGCAGGGAGGAAGAGCTGCGGGACGTCCGTGGAGCCGATCCAAAGTATTGCTTGATGGTGACACCGACTCCAGCAGCACAGACACGTCCAGGGTGCTTTGGACGTCCAATAGTAGTGGTGAGAACATCCCGACGTCCATGGGGACGAAGGATCCCTGTGTCGCCTGCTCCTCAAAGGAATCATGCACAGAAAACACACAGTTGTACATGGCATTCACAAAATATTGAAATATAATTCTAATGGTTAGTTGAAAATGACTTACAATCTTCTCAACGATTTCCTTTGCGGCCCCAGTCGTCATCTCCCCTGTTTTCTTCGTACGGGCCATCTTCCACTTCACATGGCGTCTGACCTGGGATGGAGGATCGATGACGCCATCAACACTTCCTGACTGTGCAGCTTCCTCCAACTTCTTCTTCGTCTTCTCAGCCAGGAGCTTCTGCTCCAAATATTCATAACCCCCACGAGACAAAACGTGGGGGGCAATGTTCTGTTTTTGGATGGCCTGTGCCTTTTTACGCACATTCTGCAAAAATAAAACAATAATCTTTCAAATTGCTAGAATGAAGAATAACAAGTTAACGTTTTTTGAAAAACAACTTAAATGGCAAGGAACATACCTCCCAAGAAGGGTTTCTACGAGTCTGGCAAAACTGGGTCCATTTTTCCTTGCTTATGCCGTATTTCTCACAGACAATGTCGTCCACACCGTCGTGATCGCCTGCAAGGGCCCATTTCCTCGTGAGGTCTGATTTAAACTGCCTCCATCTCTCACCCATAGTCTGAAGTAACTTCCTTTTCGTCCTACTGTCAGAAGCCTCTGGGATTTCAAATTCTGTCTGAGAATAACAAATAAGCTTATTTTTTGTTACAATTATGTAATGTTTGGCTATTAATTAAACAACATCAAATAAGAAAAGAAAAATACCTGAATATCCTCCCAAATCAAGTGCTTCTGAGCAGTAGGGACCTCCTTCCAGTTCTCGTACGTGATGTCCACCTTATCACGCGCCACAATCCCCAAATATGTTCTTAATTTCTTCCTATGGGGACCGTCGGCCTTGCCAGTAGTATGATCAACGTGGACCACTGGTCTGTCAGCACCAGGTGGTCTAGTAGACAAGGATCATAGGCGCGAGGCTTTGCATGTCTGCTTCACGGCAGACGGTGAAGTTGATGCGTTTGAAGGAGGAGGAGGAGGAGGAGGCGAGGCAGGTGGAGAAGCCATGATCCTGTATACATCATGCAAATGTAAATTTCGATTACAGACAAATATCGACATCAACAGTTCTTTAAATAAAATGTGATCAATGTTTATAATTTCATATACTAATTTTGCATGACTATTCTAGATAAACAAATAAAATCTCATATATAATATATCATAGGTTAAATTTCCACTCATTTTCTTAGAATGAGATAAACATAAGCTTTTTTAAACCTTAAGACACTCTCCCTTAAATTAGAGTAACATTTTCTCACCCCTAAAATTTTACCAGGCAAAAAGAAGACAAAGAATATCCTAATCTCATTTGAAATTGAAAACCAATCCCACTTAGCCATACTTAATCTACTTTAACGCATAATGAAGCACAGCAAGATGCTCCTCGCTATAATGAAATGACAAAGAAAGAACATATCAATTCTTTAAATAACAAGATGCATGATGTTAGGGGTCAAGTAGTCTAAAGGCCCAATTTTGCCTAAAATTTTCTACAAGTGTGGTGAATTGTTTTGTTTCTGGGGTTTCTAAGGTGGGAGTGAATTTGTTGGGCTGTTGAGGTTTTTGGATTTGGGTGGTGTTTGATTTTTTAAGGTTGTTTTGTATTTTGTGGGGGGTGTGGACTATGGAGTGAATGCATTGGCATTATCATGGTGGAAGAGAATGTTGGGGAATGCTTGTGCAATGGCTTGAAGCAAATTGAGGGTAGTGGCTGGTTTGAGCTAGGGTTTCATGTTTTTATGTGATTGGTTGATATAAGTACTAGTGTGTCTTTGTGTAAAGGAGAAAAGCAAAAGAAGGTAAAGCTTGATTATATGAAGCTTTCAAAATTAGGGTTGGGGCAGCAGGGACATGAAGGTATCCATTCTATTCCAATTCTCTCCTTTTGTCTTTTTATTAATATTTTTTTTGTTAAATTGAGCTAACATTCTGTGCTCTTAAGTTTGGCTTCTTGTCATACTTGTATATAAATGTAAGGTGTCCCTTTCATACCCCCTTTTGTGTTGCTTGGGCATGCTTGTGAGTTTTTTGTTTTCCTTTTCTCTTTTTGATAATTTGATTGATGTGTGAGCAATGATGGTTAGGAGGGGAGAAGAAGTGTCTGAATTCTGAGCTATGGCATGCATGCGCGGGTATAGATGCATTATCTTATATCTGCATGCGATACATGATTTCTCTCAGCAACCACCAACACAGGAACTAATTGCTAGGGATCTCCATGATGTTGAATGGAAATTTCGACATATTTTTCGAGGTAGTATTCTAGTTCCTTATTGATTCAAGTCTCATGATGTTGTTAGTTGTTAAAAATGATGGTTGTTGGGCATCAAACTGTGATGAACAAAAGGAATAAAAATACAAATGGTGCCTCAAATTGGTGAAGATCCAGAAGGGATCTAAGACTTCACTCTTGAAGATATCTATGATAGCCAAAGCTTAAAAAACGAAGGAGTAACGATGAAGATGGATTCCAATACCAACAACCTTGAGATGATTATGCTTTTGGAACAAAAGGTCTGAACAAGGCATTGGAGGAAACAACATTCATACTGGATGAAGAGACTCTACAATTTCTAAAAGCACAAAGGATGAGGTTAGTATTTCTATTGACATGGAAACTGAAGAAGAAGTTATAAACCAGAACATGGTTAATGGACCAGTTGGGGTCATTAAATCTATTGTCTCAATGACTGTTCTTACATAGAATTGTACAAGTATTGGGTGTCAGGGTTTCTCTAATCTGATTAAGGATTTAATTGTTAATCATAATGTGTCTGTTGTAAACTCATGCAAATGTGAGTAAAGAAAAATTCATTATCAAAAGGATGCAGTTTAACACTACACTCATCATGTTATTGCTTCGAATGGACAGTCAGGGGGGCTGTGGTGCATGTGGAATTTTGATGTGTGGCAAATTAAAATTTGGAGGAAGACACTCAATATATGCATCTAGAAGGAGGGGTCAACATGAAGTTTGGTGTTTGACAGCAGTCTATAGAAGTCATGTTCCTTCTATGAGATCTAATCTTTGGAATTAAAAACTACAAATAGGCCCTATAGTTTTAAAAATGTTTCCAATGTGGTCCCTAAATCTAGATTATTGTTAGGTCCCTACAAGGACACAATTAAATTTTTTTTGAAACTATGATGACTTTTTATAATTTTTAAACTTGGGGTGCGGGGACCTATTTAAAAACCTTGAAAGAGTATAGTGAAGTGCATATTAATGTACAGGGAAGTGCGGGGACCTATTTTGATTTTAATTATGAGAATGCCACCTTGTTTATACTTTGTTTCCTGTTTGCAAATGTGGTATAGAAAATAGTAATCATTATATTTTTTTATTGTTTTCTATTTTCACTATTTCCTATACAATTTTTGAAAATAGGAAACAAAATGCAAGCATGATGGTATTTGTAGTAAGTGAAATAGATCTACCAAATAACTTAACCTTTGTGAGGGTGGGGGAAGTACAAGTTCTTATCTTGTAGTTGTGAACTGGTGTCAATTGAGCTACAAGCACTTTGGCTCTTTATTGCATGTTTTATGTCTCAGCTTCAATAATATATGATTATTTTTCTAATAAATTCTGCGTGTAATCACTTGTAATGTGTCTTGGCTTTCCTGTTTAGATCAGCTGCCAAGACTCTACTTAATTTTTTCCAGTTACAGAGTTTTAATCAGTGTTGTGACTTGTAATTATATCCATATAGAGCATGAAGAATAAACCTCAAGTTTAAGGTTGATGGAATTTAGCAGAAGCTTCAGGTTGTGAAGGTGGCACCACATACTACTTTCATTTGAATCTGTGAGTTCGGAATGTGCCAAAATCACTGGCTATGAGAGACTCTCACAATCGTTGAGGCTAAGTGGGGAATATGATTTCAGTGATAAGCAGAAAAAAGCATAAAAGGAGTATTGTGGGGCTTCTTGGTAAGGTTTTCTCCTTCAGAAAAGTTTCCACTCCTCACGGAGAGCCTAATAAGGTGGCCGAGACAGTGGTAAAGAAGGAGAAGAAACACTCCTCTTGGTTGATAATTTGCAAACAAAAGTACAAGTTATGGAAACTTTCTCAACAACAAAAAATATATTGTTAGAAAAGCATCGATATTCCACATAAAAGCTGCAAGGGCACGCTCATATAAGAAAGGAGGAACTGGATTTATTTTAGAAAAAGAAATACATGAAAGACCGGTAGATGGGATTCGAAGTAAGGTTGTTGCTAGAAAAGCTCCACACAAGCTATAAAAAAGCTACTCCATGGAGCTCCTTATTTTCATCTTTTAGTCTTAAAAATAAGCTACTTATAATTTTAAGGACTTTTATATAAAGTGTGTTTGGCCCAACTTTTACTTTTAAGGAGAAAAAAAGGCAAAAATAAGCTGGGCCAAACACTACCTTAGTGTTGAATTCATATCATTTTTGTGCTAGTTGGAATCAGGTCCTCCCTTCTTACCATTTGAAATTTGAAAAATTATTTCAGAATTATTGAAAAAGAGCCAATTACATAAATTTTATGAATGGCTAAAATTGGATCTTTGAAACTGTAAAATCAAGTTACTGGTTTCGTAGTATATTTCGTATTATTTTTTTGTGAAGATTAATCTTTATGTAGTTCCAATTTATTTCCCATTAACCTTCTGTCTTTTGAATGCATTTTTTGTTATTGGTTTGAGGTGCCTTTTTGCTAAAATTTGCCATTAAATGGTCTAGGATCTTCCTAATTATGCTCAACATACCGTGCCTATTTTCTCTTTGCCACAAGAGTGGATATGGTGTGAATCATGGTGTGGTAATGCTACAAAATACAAGGCAAAAACCATTGATCTGTGCAACAATCCCATGACAAAAGAACCCAAACTGTAGATAAATTGTTTTGCTATTTTATGTTGTGTTCATGGAAACTTGTTTCACATTGCAGCTTATGTTTTTGCACTCCTCTTTGTCTTCTATGTCAATTTTTTTACTACTTTTATCTCAAAACATTAGGGTGCTAGACGAATAGTTTCTGAGTGGCCAGACCTGGATTTTGAGGCAAGAAGATTCACAGCACGAATCTTGGGTGATGATCAAGAATCAGAATCAATACAACCCCCTAATCAATCCAAGGACTTGAATAGTGAAGGTTCATCGAATGAGGACATGGAATCCAGGGTTGAGTTATGAACAAGAGACAGATGTTGTGCAAGTTGAAATTTATCCAAGAAATCTATGATCCTTGTAGCAGTTTGTCATTGTCTAATATATCGGCATCCATATCCAAACACGTATATGATAACTTCTGCGTGTGCAATGAAGATTTGTAGTCTCAGCTAGCCAATTCCAAGGTCTCAAAGGAGATCTTGATTAGAGGAAAATTTTAGTGAATTTGAATCCTACCTTAAATTTTTTTACTGTGGACATAGTAACCTATCAGGTCATCTAAATTCATTAATGTTATATACCAGCAATCAACCCCTCACCTTTTTTTTCCAGGACAATTGTTTAATACAATGGGGAAGAATGCTGGATTTTGTGAATGTCAAATATTACAGTGATAGTGTTAACGTGTTACAAGTTTTCTTTCAGCATCAACATAATTTTTGGTGATTATTCATGTGTCTCTCACACTGTGGGTGCTTGAACTTGCTGGTAATAGACTGGAACATAAGAAAACCACGTTACTTTTATGAGAAATTTTGAGAAGTAAATTTTGGTAAGCTGGTGAAACTAATGTGCAGATTAATGGGTGTTTAATTTTGACTTGCGACTTCATTTTATAAAATTTCGCTACCACCAGCAATGTTTTACGTTTTATTGAGGAAGAATAACTTTGTTTACATAAGAAAATGTTAAATTGTTTGCATTTTTATCAGGAAAAAAAAGCTTGATATTATAGATTCTTCCTACTTTGGTATGTCTAATAACATCATCATATAGTACACCATACAAAATGCGTCAAGAATTAGACACTAGGACTCTTAATAGAAATGGAATCTATTCTAGAGTGCCAAGCCTTTCATAGAATAGATGCCATTTGTCACTTCCACAACTGGCATTGTGAGGAAACATCAGATACTAGACTTAATACAATGTAGTGCCCAATGTTTAGTTCTGACACAACATTGAATGATAAGTATGAAATTTTCTACGTCAATCAAATGTCAAACTCCATTTTTCATGCAATGAACTTCTAAAACTATAAAATATAGTATATAAAAATATACATTAGAGATGCATGTTTGATTCTCATATCTGCATTTTCCTTCTTTGCATCCTGTAGCTTATTTAGAGATGCATTTAATTTGTGTTAAATTATTGAAGGTACTGCATCTTTGAGTCTATTTTAAGCAATTTCAATTAGCTTGCTTCGACCAAAAACTAAAAACCAAAGCTTGGATAAGAATGTAATCTATGGTTACACATTTAATCTATGGAAAATCAAAGAACAATATGTCAATAAGATTTGTGTTGAGTAACCTGATTGCAAAAGCAGTATGGACATCAAGGTCAATGTCTGGAGCTAACAAGAAGATGATTGAGGCACTAGCTGCTAGGAAGAAGGAATAGTATCTGAAGATGGAAGAGTACCTGCAACAATTTAAGATGAACTGCCATAAGATCCATTTTCAAAGCTTTCATCCAATATATGCATGTTTTCAATAATGCAATTAGTAAACCAATCACACAAACCAATCATATAATAACCAATCACATATGATTGGTTTGTCTACACTCTATTTAGTTTCAATGTTTTATTCTAAATAGAAATGTAGTATTGATTTGCTTCATTTTATGGACTGATATTAAATGTCCATTAAATATTAATGAATTTGAATTATGTGTATGAGTTATGTAAATGAATCTAGCAAAATCAAATATATAAATAGAAAATTACATTAGACAATGTTAATTAATTCTCCTTCATCATGATCATTACGATTAGCATGAACGTCGTTAGCTTCTTCTTCTCTGACAATGTTAGGAGTGATTTGTGTGGTCAAAGGACTAACATAGGTGTCCATGTATGAATCATCATCTTCTACATTGACACCAATTGTTTTGCCCTGGAGAACCACGCACCACCTTTCATCACAAGGGTCTTGCACGTAAAATACTTGTCTAGCTTGTTCTGCCATGATGAAAGGGTCATTGTGGTAACCAAGTTTCTTTAGGTCTACCAACGTGAATCTTATATCATCGGTGTGCACACCAATGTTGCTGTCAACCCATTTACATTTGAAAACACATATAGTAAATTTGACATAGTTAAGCTCCCAAATTTCATCAATGAACCCAAAGTAAGGGATGGAAGCAACACAAGGATTGGCGTCATTCACACTTGCGAAGTGTTGAGATTCACCCCTTAGGGTGACCTCGTTGTTCTGCATTGTACTTTTGTCATCTTATGCTTTTATGTAAAATGAATACTTGTTTATGTCGTATCCTTGCCAAGTTATAACATTTCTTTTAGGCCCATCTGCTAGCTTTCTTAATGTTTCTGAAGCATTCTCATCTGCAAAGATTGTATCTATAAACCAATCACAGAAAGTCTTGTTATGCTTTTTCAACACCCAATTCTTTGACATTTTGGGATTATTCTGTTTGACTAAAGCTTCATGCTTAAGTATGTATGGCAAAACTTCATTACTGTTGTTCAAGAGATACAAGTGAGCTTGTAACAAATCTTCT
Source organism: Glycine max (assembly GCF_000004515.6). Lineage (NCBI taxonomy): Eukaryota > Viridiplantae > Streptophyta > Magnoliopsida > Fabales > Fabaceae > Glycine > Glycine max. The sequence continues at coordinate 29,853,404 of NC_038256.2, read as the reverse complement.
ACACTTGGAGTGATGACATGCAGTCCTCTTGAACCCTTACCACTCACTTTGTCATCATGCCGAGACTCAAGAAGGCCAACAGGTTTAGCCTTCTGAATGTATTATGAACAAAATTCAATGGCTTCTTCTGCGATGTACCTCTCAACAATAGATGCTTCTGGATGATATAGATTCTTTGTATACCCTTTTAAGATCTTCATGTATCGCTTAACCGGGTACATCCACAATAGATAAACAGGACCACAACATTTGATTTCTCTGACCAGATGCACAATCAAGTGAATCATGATGTCATAGAAAGCAGGGGGGAAATACATCTCCAACTGACACAATATAATTGCGGCCTCATTTTCCAACTCATCAAACTTGACAGGATCAATGACTTTGCTACATATAGCATGGAAGAAAAAGCACAGGTGAGTTATGGCTAACTTGACTTTGTTTGGCAAGATGTCTCGTATAGCCACGACTAACAATTGTTGCATGAGCACGTGACAATCGTGAGACTTTAACCCTACAAGCTTAAGCTCCTTCAACTGCATAAGGCTCTTAATATTTGAAGAGTATCCTTGTGGAACCTTCACCCGACGAAGACACTGACAAAAACTTATCTTCTCATTTTTGGACAAAGTATGGCAAGCTGGGGGCAAGTAAATTTTCTTCCCATCAGACCTTGGATGCAACTGTGATCGTATCCCCATATCAGCTAGATCTTGACGGGTATTCAAGCCATCCTTCGTCTTGCCTTGAATGTTAAGGAGCGTCCCAATCACACTGTCTCAAACATTTTTCTCCACATGCATAACATCAATACAATGTCTAACGTCTAGATCAAACCAGTACGGAAGATCAAAGAAAATGGACCTCTTCTTCCATATGCAAGTCTTACTGTTATCCTTCTTTTGGGTATTTCCAAGTACAGTATTCAGGTGTTGAACCCGCTGATATAGTTGCTCACCAGTCAAAGGTATCGGCGCAATATCATGCTTTTGACTTCCATTAAAAGTTTTTTTCAATCGTCTGTAAGGATGATTGGGTGTTAGAAAACGGCGATGCCTACTGTAGACTATTTTTCTTCTATGTTTTAGTTGTATGTAGCTTGTGTTTTCTTCACAGATAGGGCATGCATGATGACCCTTAACACTGTAACCGCTAAGATTCTCATATGCTGGAAAGTCATTAATGGTACAAAAAAGCATTGCATGCATTTCAAACATCTCCTTGCGAAACGCATCAAACACTACAACCCCCTCGCCCCACAACTTTCTCAGGTCTTCAACCAATAGACTTAGATAAACATCAATGTCATTTCCTGGCTGTCTTGGGCCTGATATCATCATAGACATCATCATGTATTTTCGCTTCATGCACAACCAAGGAGGCAAATTGTAAATTACTAGCAGAACTGGCCATGAACAGTGTTGAGTGCTTAAGGTGCCATATGGATTCATTCCATCACTGGCTAGTCCAAGTCTAAGATTTCGTGGCTCTTTCCCGAAATTCGGATACAAACCATCAATCTTCTTCCAGTGCGAGCAATTAGCCGGATGGCGGACTATTCCATCAGAAATCCTTCCATTTGCATGCCATGTAAGGTATTTTGCGTCATTCTCGTTAGCAAAAAGATGCTTAAACCTTGGAATGATTGGAAGATACCACAAAACCTTCGCTGGAGGGCCCTTATTGGAGTTTTCATCAGAACTGCTTTTGTCTTCATCCTTCACTTTGTACCGTGAAGTCCCACAAATAGGGCATTTAGACATTTCTTGGAATTCATGCCTGTACAGTATACAATCATTGGGGCAAGCATGAATCTTCTGATACTCCATACCCATCGGACACAATATTTTTTTAGCCTTATAGTAAGTTTTAGGCAACGTGTTGTCCTCTGGAAGCAGATTGTGCACAACCTCAAGTAGTGAGGTGAAACTTTTGTCACTCCACCCATACCTGGCCTTCACATTGACCAGACTTAACACCTCAGACAACAGGGTTAAGGAATTCTTGCACCCCGTATACAAAGGCTTCTTTGAATCACTTTGCAATCCTTCATACACAGGGGCGTGTGCTTGCTGAAAAGACTCTTGTCCAAGGTCATGAATCATGTCCTCCAAGCGATCTCCCATTTCTACATCAAAAGGTTCAAATTGGGACCCACTCTGCATGTCTGTCACTTCACCATGCCATATCCACGTCGTGTAATTCTTCTTAATCCCATCACACAATAGATGCTCCCGTATGTCATCCAGTAGTTATCGTCTTCCATTCAAACAATTGATGCAAGGACAATAATATTTTCCTTCTTCATTCGGTCGACCTCTTTCTAAAGCAAATTGCAAGAACTGCTCGACGCCATCCTCATATTCTGGGCTCATGCGACTTTGATTCATCCAACTTTGATCCATCTAAGCAATTCCATGCATGAAAATCTCACTTTTTTATTTATAGGTGTGGCCCTATCCCATTTAGGAAGACTATCTTTTATGTTAGCTTCAAACATCAGGGATAGCATTATTTTGAAAATTTTGACTAAATTTCGGCAGCATTTCGCATTGATCTCCAAGTACACGACATGACATCGGTCAAATTAATTTCCCGATAATCAAGTATGCACTCAGAGAACAACTTGAAATGCATTAAACTGAAATTTCATCAAACTAATCAAAATAATAATAACCTTAACGAATGAATCTAACATAAAAATACCAGTCTCCCCAAACTGTCCAAACAGACAATTCAAGACTAAATACAATGACTATTGCAAACTGTTCGCAAGAATCATTGCATTCAGTCTCAAACGGGAATCTAAGGTTCACTCAGCATGAACAATAGTTGTTTATATAGCAAATTACATTGATGACGTACAACAACATACAAATATCGACATCAACAGTTGTGACACTAGTCATAATAATACAAGCAAAAGCAAGATGCTAACCAAGATGTAAATATCGTTATAAAGTTATAATAATACAAGCAAACGAAAGATGCTAACCAAGATCCAATGTTAGAATCCAACAGGGTATGAGACTAGTCCCACATTAGAAGTATGGGATTCTAGCATGGGTAGTAAAAGAGAAATCACTCCCACTGGTAGTGAGAAGGTGGTCTCCAAAAACTCTCTTGCCAACTAATAGGTTCATTTGTCAGATCTGCAACAACGGATTTCAAAGAGACCACAATCTCCATGGAAGCTGAAGCAAAGATCAAGCAACGAGATTATAAATGGTTTTCGTAGCTCACACATTCTTAACAAAGTTATTTTTTTTAACTTTATCCGAAGCTCACGAAGAATTGTCTCATTGGAAGTTGATTAGTGATGGTAACTTTTCTGTGATGCACGGTTATTTGTGAGATTTGGGAAATGATTATAGCCAAGAACCTGAAACTGAGGTACATGCTTTATTATTATGTGAAGAATCGAACATGGCATGGTTTGCATCTTCGTTAGAAGGAAGAATGGATGTTTTGTAAGATATGGACTTTGCGGTCTAGTTTGACAGGTGTTTACAGATTGGCGTGGCTCGTATCTATGAACTTCTGTGGACCATCTGGTTTAGAAGAAACCAATGGCTATTTTCAACAAAGGAAAGTCCCCATGTGACTACTATTAGAAAAATATCAGAATTTAGTTGTGCCTGCAATTGAAGTGGTATCCAATGATAATGTCCAAATTCATAAATGGAACCATGACTTGAAATTTTCTTCATGTTGGACTTTCTAGATATTTGGTTGGTTGAAATTTTTAGTTTAGACTGCAATACTTTTTGTTATGCAGCAGAAAATTATGAGCAGTTTGGAAGGCATGACTTGAGTTTAGGATGGGTTTAACATGATTTTTGCTTTTACCAACATGTTTGGATCTGTGTTAGAAACATGACTTTAAATTATGGACTCAAGTCACATGGTTCCAACATCAGACTAAGGTCAGTCCCAAAGGGAACCAATAGCTGCGTTCAGATTAATGATATGACCAAAATAAAGTTTAAAAGTAAAAGACAATTTTTACATTTTGATTTACCTTTTCGGGTTGAACTAGACCCAAATCCAAATATCTAAGGACTAGCACTGCAAAATTGCATTGCAGGGGATGGTTTTAATTTTAAGCTTCCAATTACAAGGATTTGTGTAACTTATTGAAGTTAGTGAGCTTCAAATCACTACCTCCTCAAGATATTAACAAAGGCAAATACTCCTAGTCACAGGCAGATGTTGAATGACTTAGTATTACAACTAGCTATTCAAGAATCAAAATCAATATTTTAAACTATTTTTCCCTCAAGGCATGCCCTCTTAATATAATATTAAAGTGACTTTTATATCATATAACTTTATGAATAAGAAAAATATTCCTTTGAGTCAGTCAATATTCACTACTTTAGCAAACAAAGCATACAAAGCATACATATGAATCACAGACCAAAAAGTGTAGCAAACAAACCTGAGTATCTGCAAGATTACGTCAAGGAAGTCCAACAAACAAACCTCAGTATCTACAAGATTATGGTAATATAGAAAGCAATTAACATAGGTAATTAGTGAGAAAAAGAGAAGATTAAAGGAGAAAAAGGATTATCACGAAGATTAACATAACATAGAAGCATTCCGTTATTTAATTTCGATTACACAATCTAAATTTCAATTACAGACAAATATCAACATCAGCAGTTCTTTATGTAACTAATTTCAAATTCTGGGTTTGGAGGGTGCTTATGCTTTATTATTGTAGTTGGGTATGTGTGTGTATGTATCATGAGGGTGTGTGTGTGTCTTTGTGTGTGATAAGGATGTGTGTGTGTGTGTGTGTGTGTCTTTGTGTTTGATGAAAGTGTGTGTGTGTATCATAAGGGTGTATGTGTGTGTGTGTATCATAAGGGTGCGTGTGTGTGTGTCTTTATGTGTGATGAGTATGTGTGTGTGTGTGTGTATCATTACCTGTTGGAGTGCAGATTTCCTTACCAATAGTTTTGGTTCACCATGACTGTGAACTCTGGGGTGATGTTTTAGTTCTGGAATAATAGTGACTAGTGAGTTTGTTAAATTTGTATTTGTACGCTCTATAAGTAGGAAAAGTGTAGCATAAAATTTGGTGGACATCCTCGCCTCCCTCCATGATCACATGCAGAGGAAGAAAATAAAATTTGGTGGTGGTGTGTGACTGAGTGAGTTGTGTGTGTGTATGTTTGAGTATGTTTTTGTTTGTGCGTGAGATAAAGAGAGATCGTTTTTTTTTTATGAGACAGGTTGTCAATTGTCATCAGTGAGTTTGTATCTTAATATGTTTGTGCTTCGGTGTATTGTTTCTGAGTGCAGATCCCTACAATTAGCCAACTGCAATGCATACAAACTACACAATTCTCTACTGGCATAAATAATGATTCCCTCTAACTAACAACATGTGTAGCAGTCTACCAGTTCAAATTAAATTGCTACATAGCCAATGCAAGAAAAGACTGAAGTGTACAAGGCTTACCTGTGCTTTTCAAGCAGAGACTGGCTGTGGCTAGTCCTGTGCTGATGCTGGATTGTACTGAACAACAGTGGGTTACAATACTGCAGTACAAACACATAATACAACTTGTCATGACAAAGACAAAACAACATACCTCTATCAGAGCTAATAAACTCAACAATAAAAAACAATTAAGATACAATCAGAATTTTTCTTAATTAAGTATTTTTCTAACTTTGCCTTGTCCTCTTGTGAATACAACCACTAAGTCAATGGGAATCTCAGCTGAACAAGAAAGAACAGAACTTGCCAATAACTCTATGTATCTACATAGCTTTCAGGTTTCAATTAATAGACAATAAGCAACAATAGTTAATTTTATAATTCATGAATGCCTGTATTTCTAAGCATATAAAGCTAAACTTGTTGAAGTGCATCTATGCATCTTGGTAGCTTTCAGGTTTGAACTGCATCTATGTATCTATGTAGCTTTCAGGTTTCAATTAATAGACAATAAGCAGTAATAGCAAGAAGCGAGTAACAACCAAGAAAGGCATTATTTATGGATGAAATATCAACAACCAACAAACTTTTCAACTAATGATTTGTAAATAAGCATTTCTAATTATCTATTACTTATAAAATCTGCTTTAATTGTAACTGTATGTAGGGGAGATACTGGTAGGACCGACAAAGGCAGTATTTATCGATGAAATATGAACAAGATTAGACAGTGCTTTCAACAGGATTAGGCACTATTTAAATGCATTAGCACACAATTAGGGGAGATGCTGGTTGTATGTTATTTGTTTTTGCTTTGATATAACAGCTGGGTTCATAAATATTTAAATACCATATTGCTCTCGTATTGATATGGGTTCTCAATGAATATAGATATAACGATTAGCAGCAATTCGTGAATTGCAGAATAACATTTAAACTTAATTTTCTAATCTGGGTTCTAACAAGTAACAATAGGAATCATTTTAGGTTGTATTATCTAGTAATAGGCTGATATTGTAGCTTGATACCGCTTCTAATCCTTTTCAATGTTCGAACTGCCTAATTGACAGGTTAAACCTTCTTAAACTTTATATATAGAGGAGTTGAACCTGACAAAAATACCAAAGGAAAATATTAGGAAAGAAAAGGAAGAACTTGAGAATATGAAGAGCTTCAGAGACAAGGTTAAGGAACAACTCGTCCTTGCTCTTGATCAGAATGAATGACTAGAGAGTCAAATTGCATCATCTAAACTTATGGTAAAGGAGTTGGAGCAGAAGATATTATCTCCTGTGGGTTTGTTACAAAGCTACAAGAATGAACGAGATGAATTGCAGATGCAGCATGAAAATGCATTGAGAGAGGCTGAGGAGTTGAGGAAAAAACAAGGAGAAGCAATTCAATTCAAGTTGTGTAAATAATAACATGCCACAAAATCCAATTGAAGGAGAAGCAATTCAAACATCTATTAATCAAATTTGGTCACAGATGACCTAGCAAGGGATTTTAATCTTGTGATTTTGTATGCTAGTAAAATAGTAACAATAAAATACCACCACCACACTGCCAATCTTGGATTTTGATGAATGGACTATGTAACATTAACTCAGTGTTTATCTCCAAACCGTGTTTGAAGTATACCACTAATGGCTTCTTTAGTATCTTCACAATTTACACTACCAAGTTCTAAACCTGACCAACTTCATTCTCTTGCCCAGAAGCATCTTTTTCTCCACTCTTTCCTTCCCAAGAAGGCCAATTACAATCCTCTCTGAGAATGAAATGTGTTGCCATTGGCAATGGCCTATTCACCCAAACCACCCCAGAAGTTCATAGAATTGTTCTAGAGAATGACCACAACTTGCGAACAGTTAAAATTGTGTATGAGGACCTTCAGGCTCAGTACCAATCATCCCTCATTGCTGCAGTGATAACTCTCAACAGCAAAAGGAAGCATGCTTCCTATGAGGTTCTTGGTTACTTGGTTGAGGAGCTTTGGGACGTGGTGACATATAAGACCTTCTGCAAGGACTTGGAGGATGCCAACATCTTCATTGGGTCCTTGATTTTTGTGGAGGAGCTTGCCCTCAAGATAAAGGCTACAGTGGAGAAAGAAAGGGAAAGGCTTGATGCAGTTTTAGTGTTTCCATCAATGGCTGAAGTGATGAGACTCAACAAGTTGGGTTCCTTCAGCATGTCACAGCTTCGATAGTCAAACAACCCTTTTTTCCAGCTCATCATCCATTTCTATATGAAGCAGCAATATTCTATGTGGTCTTTCATATCTTCGTTGTATGCCCACTAATTCTTGGTATATTTAAAATTTTAAGGTGAAAGTTGATGTTATATTTCTATAATTTGTAACTACTTATTACTTAACCTTTTCAATCAGTGCTATCAATATCAAGGGGTTGTTAAGCCAACAACTTGTTTTTAGACCCTAACATTTTCAATAACTGCTATCAATCAGTTCTATCTCTATCAAGAAGGAAGTTTAAAATATAGGACTATAGGACTTAATTTTAATAATTATAGCAGTTTAAAATATTGCAATGTTAACACTTAGTTTTAAAATACTGCAACATTACTTCTCAGAAAACTATTCACAAAACATGTCAAATCCTAGAACCAACAACACACTAACAAAATATCAGGAATTCAATTCACATTTGATAAACAGTTCATATTAGGGTCCAGCTGGTTCCACAGTTCATATTAGATACATAATTACATTGGGTACATAGCTGGTTCCAAATGCTAGCCTAACAGTTCATATTAGGGACCAGCTGAACCCAATACAAGGATTACAAATGTCCTGCACCTATTATAGAAATCCCTATAGCTGTCATCCTTTCCTAGTTACCCAAAAGCATCTCATCTCATGTGTTAGGTCCACCATGCTTATTATCTCATCTCATGTATAATGATAACAAATAAAGTAAATTTTGGCTAACAAAAAAAAGTATCAGCTAGACATACAGTTTTAGTGGTTTCCAAAGTCTAATAAATAGTTTATTGTTTATTTGCTTTATTGGCTCCAATCTTACTCAAACAAAAATTTTAAATGAACTTTAACAATAAGAAAGAGCATATGCTATGTAGCAAAACAACATAGAAATAGAGAAGAAACAGAAAACAACAATGAAAGTGAAATGGAATGCTCTGAGTTCAAATCTATGGGTGGTGCGATGGTCGATGTTAGAAACAAATTCTTCATCACTGCACTAGCTGGCAATCTCTTGCTAGGCCAGCAGATTGAACACTATGAGCATAATAGAACTATAGAAGCTAAGTTGTTGCACATCTATGATCCTCTAGTGGTTTTTCTTCTTGTTCCGCTTATTTGAATGCATATTTTACAGGGGAAGAAGCCCGAAGCTCTTTACAAAGTAGACAATACGGAGGTTAGGCAGTTTGTAGAGAAATGCTTAGAAATTGTGTCCCTCAAACTTTCAGCTAGGGAACTCTTGGATCACCCTTTTCTCCAAATTTATGATTATGGATTTGACTCAAAAGTTGTGCAGTATCAAAGACATTTCTATGAAGTAAACCCATTAATTAGACAACCTTTGAATGGAATTTACAACATTAACAACAAGTTAATAAGTGGGGACACTGATAATGTTGGTGGTTATGGACCTGTATCTGAATTGGATTATCATCGAGATGATTTCGAAGCAAGTGAAATTGGTCTATTTGGTTGTGAAGAGGATGACAATTTGGCCGAAGTTGACACCACAATCAAAGGTAGAAGAGAAGATGATGGCATCTTTTTGACACTCAGAATAGCAGATAAGGAAGGTTATCATTTGACTTTCTTATTTTCTTCTTGAACTTTTTTAGTCTTTGATAATTTCATATTATGTAGTTTTTCTGATACTTGCTACATAAGCAAAAAAACCAAACTAACAATGTAACAAAAATTTAGCAAATATGTAACAGATTTTAATATTTTAATAAGGAGAGGAACAAGAAAGGAGGTTAAAGACAACATAAGTACTAATGTGAGAGGACCATTTAAGGGGACAAGGCATCTCTCTTATCATATAAGCTTATGGAGAGACACAGCAAGAGACTCTGTTAAATGTAGACAAAATAACAGCCCAACACACCAAATCTTGGACAAAGCATCTTAGGCTCCTTATATCGGGTAATATTTATTTCCGTGTGTTTGAATTGATAGGGAATGGGGTCTACATTCAACAAAAAATATCTTAGTCTTCTCGGATGATTCATTTGGCAAATCTACATTGACAACTATAAATAAATAAATTTATAAAAACAAAATGATAATTGAAACAGTAGTCTTTATTAACATAAGCACTACTAGTTTGTTTCTCTTTACACTAAAAGGCCTCAAACTCAAACCTACCCACTTTGCCTCGCATATCAATAAATATTCAACACCCTCAAGAGAGAGAGAGGGTTCTGAACCAATTCCTTCATCAGAAGAAGGAGAGTCACATAACTCATTTCTGTAAGTCCATATTCTTTTCCTTTTAATTGAAACGCTTTTAGCTCTTACACACTTGCCTTGTCTATTTCCTTATCTTTAAACAATTTTCTTTTCTAATTTCTAATGCTTACTTTAGAAACTACAAATTATAAACCTTCAACTTGATTTTGAAAACTGAAACCACTAAATCAATAAAACTATTATCAGCATCACAAAGTTCAACTTCAGGATGACACAAGCTATCAACCACTACCAGCAGCATTCACAAAGGTACTAAAATCCCAAATCCCAATAACCTGTCAAAATACCACACATATTTTTATTTCCTGTTGTCAAAACTACTATTGTTTTGGATGTAAAAGCTATTTTTTTTTGCTCAGCAAAGGTAAGTATTATATATATTAAAGAGTACCAGAGGTACTATAGATACATAATGAGATTGGGTATGCAGCTGGTTCTGAATACTAGAGTAAACAATTTATATTAGGAACCTAGCTGACCCCAATATAAGGATTACAAATGCCCTGCACTAATTATTCAGATTCCTGCAACTACCATCCTTTCCTAATTACGAAAAGCTTCTGTGAGATGAATGGACCAGTGATTCAAATGCAGTGTGAAATCCTTCTCCATAGCTTTAAGCCATGTCCAGATTAGAAGCACTGTATGCTATATTGGTAGAACAATATTGTTACAGTACTTGACCCCTATATAGTGTAATACCTGATCCCTATATGCTATATTGGTACAACAAAACAGTTGCTAAACTAAAGCAAATAGTTTCTATATCACATGCTTAAAACTAAAGTATTAAAACCAAAACATCTTAGGCTCCTTATTTGGGAAGGAGATGAAAATCCGAGGCAAATGAAGACTCTGTCTTAGCAATGCACGGAATTGAAAGAGCATGAAAAGTGTTGAAGAAGCTACACACAATCATTCTACAGATGAGGGTAATATTCTATTGCAAACTTTAGAGCATAGCAAAGAAGCACATAACTATACACATTGTATTTTTAAATTGAACCAAAGCATACAACAAAGAAATCATGATCTTTTCTCAAACCAAAGCACACAACTATACACATTAATCCTTCAATATCTAGGTTGGGTTGCAGCAAACCAAATGAGTAATAGATTGCTAGAAAAATCAAACTCTTAACAAAAACAAACTTGAAGATGTTTGCTAACTAAACTAGAAATTAAATACAGACGAAGCTTACCTTGAACCCAACAGTGACAATGGCAGCGAGGCTAGAAGTGAGATCAATCACAATGGCACGCAGACTTGAAGCTTTCCTCGTACCTCAACTCACCACGAAATGTATCTAGGGTTAACCAAAATGACACAGCTAAGTTACAATGAAGATATGAAGTTGAATATATAAAGCTTAGACGAAATGTACCTTCAGAGGTTACACGGAGAGGAAGACAGCGCGAGTAGAAAAAGGGTATGTCACACGCGAGGTTACACAGAGAAGAAGAGAGATCAATCACAATGGCGCACAGACTTGAAGCTTTCCTCGTAGCTCAAGTCACCACGAAATGTACCTAGGGTTAACCGAAATGACACAGCTAAGTTACAATGAAGATATGAAGTTGAATATATGAAGCTTAGATGGAATGTACCTTCAGAGGTTACACGGAGAGGAAGACAGTGCGAGCAAAAAAAGGGTATGTCACACGCGAGGTTACATAGAGAAGAAGAGAGCGTGAGCAAACTAGGTCGCGTATGACATAATTTAAAATATAAGTCCAACATCGGTTTTGATGGAAGCTTGCTTGTGGGGCTTCTATGGAGGCTGGATCTTTGAGCTTCAATGATGCCCTTTAATGGTGATTTTCCACCATGGAGATGCAGCGGAAGACAAAGGAGAAGAGGTGAGAGGAGGCGCCATCCACTAGGGAATAAGCCATGGAAGAAGGAGCTTCACCACCAAGATGAGCCTTGGATAAGAAGCTTGGAGAGGATGCTTCAATGGAGGAAAAGAAAGAGGGAGGGAAAGAAAGAGGGGGGAGCACGAAATTGAAGGAATAAAAGAGGTAGAGAAGTTGAACTTTGAGTTGTGTCTCACAAGACTCTCATTCATCAAAGTTACAACAAGTGTTACACATGCTTCTATTTATAGACTAGGTAGCTTCCTTGAGAAGCTTTCTTGAGAAAACTTCCTTGAGAAGCTTCTTTGAGAAAACTTCCTTGAGAAGCTAGAGCTTAGCTACACACACCCCTCTCATAACTAAGCCCACCTCCTTGAGAAGCTTCCTTAAGAAGATTCCTAAAGAAGCTAGAGCTTAGCTACACATACCTCTCTAATAGCTAAGCTCACCTCCTTGAGATGAGAAGCTAGAGCTTAGCTACACACCCCCTATAATAGCTAAGCTCAGCCCCATGACAAAAAACATGAAAATACAAAAAAAAAAGTCCTTACTACAAAGACTACTCAAAATGCCCCGAAATACAAGGCTAAAACCCTATACTACTAGAATGGTCAAAATACAAGGCCTAAACGAAGGAAAAAACCTATTCTAATATTTACAAAGATAAGCGGACTCATACTTAGCCCATGGGCTCAAAATCTACCCTAAGGCTCATAAGAACCCTAGGGCCTTCCCTTGGATCTCTAGCCCAATCTACTTGGAGTCTTCTATCCAATGCCCTTGCGGGGTAGGATTGCATCATTCCCTCCTCCTTGGAAAGGATTTGACCTCAAATCCCGATGTTCTTCATACTCTGGGCTCCTTCCCTCAACACCTGTAAAAAGAACAAAAACATATGTATTAGTGGTGTTTGGTATGTTGAAGTAAGGTAAGGTCTGAAAACCCATTTCCTAGGCATCTTCCCATTAAGGAACATGGTTTCTCACCAACTCAATGAGTGGTGCTACAAGTATAGAAAAATATGGGACAAACCTTTTGTAAAAGTTTGTTAAGTCATGGAACCCCAAATTTTTCTTATACTTGGTGGAGTAGGCCACTCAGGAATGACCTTTATTCTCTTAGGGTTCATGGGAACCCCTTGATCACTATTTGAAAAATTAAGAAAAGTAACGCAATAAAACATACCTTTTTCTGTATTTTCATATTGATTATTCCTACCAAAAAGTATGACAAACCTAAGGTGTCCCATATGAGTACCTAAGTTTGTATTGAAACTAAAAATAAGAACAAACCTACCTAATGGGTCCCTATGTACACACACCATGAAGATGTTAGGTGTACGAGTGATTTTACAAAAGAGGGTTGCAACACTCAACACATTCATCATATCACTTATTGTAGGGATTTGGTGCCTAATAATACCTATTTTAGGCACCAACAAAGCACAAGGATTTAAGCTCTTACGAACCAAACCCTCATCCAACAACTCCTTTACTTGAGGAATAATCTCAAGCCCAAGAGGTGTGGCAGTGCTAACAAGTGTCTTTTTACACAAAAGAAAATGTGGAGGTTGTCTAAGAGGGAAAGTTTCTTTAATGTTTGTCTTTATTGTAAAATGAGTTTCCTTCTTAGCTAACCTCTTGGAGGAGACACTTACCTCCTTACACTTCTCTTTAACCACTAATGGTTGTCTTTCTTCTTGAGGGTAGATTTCTTCACTAGATTCTTCCCCTTTTGCTTCTTCACTTTCACTAGAGGAAGGTGAAGTAGTAGCCTTATCTTGGCTACTATAAATGTCTTGGCCCCTCATAATCATGGTTTTTGTGGGGGGGCATTGAGAAGTAATGTGTCGTCTTCCAAGACATTTAAAGCACTTTATAGAGCTAGTTTTCTCTTGCATACTAGCCTTAGGGGCTTGCTTTTCTATTGTATTCCCCTTATCATCTTTGGGCTTAGAAGGTGTCACTCCTAAGATGCCTTGACCTTGGTCTTTCTTTGGATAAGAGTGAGAGCCATAAGATTTTGACGTAGACTTCTTTTTAAGTTGTTGCTCTACCCTTATTTCCCAATCTAAGTTAGCCTCTACATTGTCCTTCCTATGGAAGTATGGGAGGTTAATGTTAGCCTCTTGAGGCTTTCTTTCCTTTTCTCTCCTATGGGAGTAAGGTCTAAGATGTGACCTATGCCTTCCTTCGTAATAGTCACGAAGTTCTTCACTTAGGCTCTTGCAAGAGTTATGACTACTATAGGAGGCATATTTTTCTCTTTTCATTTCTTTCATTATTTTTCTTCTTTCTTCCTCTCTTATTTTCTTTCTTTCATCATGACTTATTTCTTCCACTCTTTTTTTTCCTTTTTCTTTTCTCTCTTGTTTTTCTTTCCATAACTTGAGGGAACTCAACTCATCTAAGATTCTAGATAAAGGGTCTTTATGACTAGTACCCTCACCATTAACACTAGATGAATGATGACTCATGTTGGTTCCTAAGTTGTGGTTCTTTCTTGTTGGAGGTTCGAAAACAAAAGGTAAAAGAAACTATGGTTGAAACTAGCCAAAATAAACACTAAAAGAGGTGTGAAAGATAAGGTAAAAAAACTAATTGGTAAAAGGAAAGTTATCTAGGCGGTTTGACAATGGAAGGTAAAGGAAATAAGCTATGAAAGTAAGCAAGAAATGTAAACTAGGTGAATCCTAAGAGTGTTTGGATGACCACATTCAAGGTTCCCAACAAAACACTCACTAACCTAAGGAAAAATTGCCTAAAATTATTACACACAAATGGAAGTTTGGTAACCTATTGGAGGCTCCTAACACACTTCCAATGAAAGGCCTTTTTGTTACAAAACTTAAAAGCAATAAAGGTAAGTAAATTGCAAATTAAAAAATTACAAAACGGCCTCAATTTTGGTGGTTGTTATCTCTTTGGTGATTCACTCAATTTGGAGTGCTTCTTAGTCCAATAGCTCTTAAGGTGGTTGGCCCCTTGCTTCTTGACTCAAATTCTTCAAGGGATGGCACCAATCCTCCTTTCACTTCCCTATATGGCAACCCACAAACAAGGAAACAAAGAGACAAGCAATAACCAAAGACCAAAAAAAATGAAATGAAAGCTAAACCAATGGAGTTTTAACAAGACAATTTTTCAAGGATTACTCAACAATTAAAGCAATGAAAAGGACATAGAAGCAAGTTAGGACTCAAAGAGAAACTTAGAATGGCTCTAGAGTAGAGTAAAAAAACTATAAAAAAAGACTCAACAAATCTCTAGCTTTGGCACTTATTTTCACAGTAATTTTCAATTGAAATTTCGGAACTAAGATTGGTATAACATAGGCACCAATTATAGAATAAATTTTGAGCCAAAACAACAAGCACACTTCCCTTTCACTTTTTTTTCCTGGATACTGATTTTTTCTGCCAAATTGTATGATTTTTATATTTTTTTCCTTTTCTTCAAATCACTTGGTTCTTTTTTTATAACTTTCTTCCAGATGTCTGTAAAATTCAGTAAAAGTTTCAGCTCAAAATTCGAAGTAACCAATTCTTAGTAATTTTTACAAGTTTGTATGTCCAAGCTGCCAGCACCAGCGATTTTTTTTTTTTTTTTTAAGCATGGTATATTGATTGCCTTGGGCTTACTTTCAACCTTCCTATGTATGTTGAACTCACTAGTCTTGTTTACCACAATTTTAGGAGTTCAATATTCACTTAGGATCAAAATTTCAGCCAGCAATTCAATCACCAAAACTCAAATTCACAATAGACACAATCATAAAGAAACCTAAAAGTTCAAGAAAAGGTTCACAATCAAAGACTCTCTAAGAATTTTGCATGAACATGTTAAGGACTAATTAACATGCAAGATTTGACTCAAATCAAATAATAGGCTAAAAGAATTTCATACACTCATGAACAAATGAGTTAGACAAAGAAACAAGAAAATAAAATTCAGCACAACATAAGAAATCTTATGTGACAAGTTTCATGACTAGACATGACTTCTATGACAAAACTACAATAGGTGAACAAGTAACTCTAGATTTTTGAGGTTTTCTTCTACTTTACTACTTTTGTAAGAATTTTATGGTTTAGGTTTCAGCCACAAAAAATAACAAGACAAAACTCAAAGGAACCTAAACTCAACACAATTCATGGTTCAAGAACAAGAACAAGAAATTTGAACCATAGAAAATCAAATCTAACTTCTATAGCAAGTTTAATCGGTGTAAACTCTAAAGAATCATGTTAACAACATTTAGAACAAGACATGTGAGGAGATACATGGAGAAAAATGAAGAAAAAAAAAACAATGGAAGAGAAGGTAAAGCAAAAAAAATTAATGGAGGTTTAAGGAGCACCTACTTGAAGCTCTTGTGCTCTGATTACCACTTGATGGAAGCTTGCTTGTGGGGCTTCTATGGAGGCTGAATCTTTGAGCTTCAATGAGGTCCTTTAATAGTGATTTTCCACCATGGAGATGCAGCGGAAGACAAAGGAGAAGAGGTGAGAGGAGGCGCCATCCACTAGGGAATAAGCCATGGAAGAAGGAGCTTCACCACCAAGATGAGCCTTGGATAAGAAGCTTGGAGAGGATGCTTCAATGTAGGAAAAGAAAGAGGGAGGGAAAGAGAGAGGGGGGAGCACGAAATTGAAGGAATAAAAGAGGTAGAGAAGTTGAACTTTGAGTTGTGTCTCACAAGACTCTCATTCATCAAAGTTACAACAAGTGTTACACATGCTTCTATTTATAGACTAGGTAGCTTCCTTGAGAAGCTTTCTTGAGAAAACTTCCTTGAGAAGCTTCTTTGAGAAAACTTCCTTGAGAAGCTAGAGCTTAGCTACACACACCCCTCTCATAACTAAGCTCACCTCCTTGAGAAGCTTCCTTAAGAAGATTCCTAAAGAAGCTAGAGCTTAGCTACACATACCTCTCTAATAGCTAAGCTCACCTCCTTGAGATGAGAAGCTAGAGCTTAGCTACACACCCCTTATAATAGCTAAGCTCACCCCCATGACAAAAAACATGAAAATACAAAAAAAAAGTCCTTACTACAAAGACTACTCAAAATGCCCCGAAATACAAGGCTAAAACCTTATACTACTAGAATGGCCAAAATACAAGGCCTAAACGAAGGAAAAAACCTATTCTAATATTTACAAAGATAAGCGGGCTCATACTTAGCCCATGGGCTCAAAATCTACCCTAAGGCTCATAAGAACCCTAGGGCCTTCCCTTGGATCTCTGGCCCAATCTACTTGGAGTCTTCTATCCAATGCCCTTGCGGGGTAGGATTGCATCAGGTTTCCAATACAAAACCAATATTAACAAAATGATGTTAATGTTAACATCAGTTTTTTCCAAGAAACCGATGTTAACTGGTCTTAACTTACATCGGTTTTCATAAAACCGATGTTAACGTACATAGGTTAACATCGGTTTTCTTCAAACCCGATGTTAACGAATAAACATTAACATCGGTTTTTCCAAAACCGATGTTAACAAATTAAAGTTAACATCGGTTTGACAAGAACCGATGTTAACGTCACTTCGTTAACATCGAATTTTAAGAAAACTGATGTTAACGGATGCACATTATTCACAATTATGCCACCACATTTATGTTAACATCGGTTTTGTAAAAAACCGATGTTAATCTCCCGATGTTAAATCTCATTTTTGTAGTAGTGACTACACGTCTTCGCCACCACTACTGGAGTTGTTTTGCACGTCCTCCTCCGATGAAAGTCAGTGATACGATTGGTTGTTGAACGACACGACAATCATGAAAACCGTGCCCGCGGTGAGGAGCCTCCCGTCGACGATCCCCCCCTGTCGTCCGGAAAGGGACATGGTGAAGGTGTTCGGTATCACCACCGAAGAACCGTGGTGGAGGAAGGTGGTGGGCATGGAGAGGATATCGAAGCAACCATGGAAAGTGACAATGGTAACAGTGGCATCGGCTCTGTCGCCTCTGGGAGTGAAAGAAGGTTGACGAAGAGTGACGTTAGCGACAGTTCCGGAACCGGTTAGAGATAAGGATGAATTTATCACAATTGGGGTTATAATGAACATGTGTAGGAATCCTTAGAGGATCAAGTTGGGGTTTATTTTGAGAAAAATTGTTATATTGGGATCATGAAATTGTGATTAAAATTGTGTATAAGTGATAAATTGAATATGTGATGAATTGTGAGATAACATGTTACTTTGAGATTATACCATTGTTATTGAGATTGAGTATAAGTGCAAAGTTGAACATGTGTTAATTTGCGAGATACTCGTAAACATGTGAGGTGGATTGTGACATTGTGAGATGTTAAATTGTGGACATGAGATATGATTGTAAATAAGTATGGGTTAATACTTGATGTGACAATTACTTGTGTTGTGAGTTGTGAATTATACAATAACCTAACTGGTGTTTACTTTGAGAAGAATGTTTATGCGCGAGGTGTTAAAATGAAAGTGTAGGGTTCCAAGTTAGGAACTTGAGGTGTTAAATTGTAGCGCAATGCACGAGGTGTGAAAAGAAAAGGGTAGGGTTCCAAATTAAAAACATGAGGTGTTAAATTGTAATGTTATGTGTTAAATGTGTTTGAAAACAAGTGTGAGGTTGTTGGTATTGTATAATTCATGAGCAGTGTTTGCATGCAAAAGTTGTTTTAGAGGTTGGACTTGAATCAGGAAAGTGAGATCCTAACGGATTCTTCGAAGTCTAGGCCTTGGGGGTAAATACACTCGGTTTGAGTGCTCCTTTAAGCTTGTGTTAATCTCATATGGTTAGAGCATTCTTGCAAAACAGAGTGATCCTGATTGGTCCCTTTATGATTTTACTTAGTGAGAGTGATCTAACATTCTCATTGTGGCGTCCCTAAAGTAATGACTGGTTTAATAGTAATGATTTAAATAACAAAAACCATGGTAAATTTTTTTTTCTTTTTCTTTTTCATTTCTTTCTCTTTTCACTATAATTAGGTTTAGAAGGAAAATCCTCACTATAGAGTCCTGAATGGCCAGTTCACAACTCTATTCGGAGTCATTTCTTTCTTACCACTCGTAATCTCTAAACTATTTTGCTGTTTCAAAAGGAAGAGTGTACCAGCCATTACTTTAGGTCATCACGTGAAAATAATAGAATAAAATGCGATCGATAAACTCTTTTACAAATAAAGTTTGCTAATGCTTTCTTTTCAAATAACAAGATTAAACATAAATACATTCATCATTTAAAGCTGTCCAAAATATGGGAGTTTTACAAAATACATAGTGTCATCCAGAGCAAAGGTGTCTACTGTGGTGGCTTCAGCCACATGTATACAATCATCAAATTCCTATACAATAGGTCTACCCATACAAAAACAAAAGAGTAAACCTAACAGTCAGTCCTAGATACACCCACCCTCAAAAAGTATATAAAACTAGTCCAATGAGTTGTCCACTATGATGAAGAGCCTCCACTGATCGCCATCTCTCCAGGGCCACTATCCTCCGTAGAGTCTGCCTCAGATGCCGACATGACGTCCTCGGGAGAATCCACCTCAGGAAGTGGGTCCTCATCACCCTCTAGAAAGTCAAGAGCATCCACAGCAGGCTCGAGAGGTAGCTCCTCAGGGTCCTCCTCAGGGTCTTCCTCGGATGACGTCACCTCGATCACTTGGACTGGCTCCACTAGACGGTATGGTGTAGGTGTGGGTAGTATCCACTCCACAGTGCGCTGAAGCGTACGCGCGGGTTCATCTGGATGCACCAATGAAGTAGCCGTGAATCGAATCATGCCCCGAAATCAGCACCTCGCATTGCCTTCGAGGGTCTCCCAAGCTCCCTCTAGGCACTCCATCTCCACTCGATCATGGATTACTTGCGCCGCCATCACGATCTACAAGAAATAAAAGAAAGGGGGTAGACTCTTTCACGCAATATCTAACTACATAGCAACACGATGTGTCCCATAACACTACATGCAAATAAAAGGGGTATCTCAAGGCTTTTCATCTCTGGTAATCGATTACACCTCAGTGGTAATCGATTACCAGAGGCCAAACTCGAATTACACAGCTTCAGGACATGAAAACCTGAAAAAGGCACTGTGTAATCGATTACACATACCTGGTAATCGATTACCAGTGACCTGTTCCTCTGTGTAATCGATTACACAGACTGGTAATCGATTACCAGAGGCCTTCACAATCTTCCAGTCCCATTTCTAAGCCTGGTAATCGATTACACCCCTTGGTAATCGATTACCAGAAGCCCTCCTAGCTTCCTGACCTCGTTTTCAAGCCTGGTAATCGATTACACCCTTTCGTAATCGATTACCAGAGACCATCTTAGCCTCCAGTCTTCATTTTTGAGCCTCGTAATCGATTACCCACCCTTGGTAATCGATTACCAGAGGCCACATCCCACATATCAATCAAAGTTCACAGCTGGCCAGCCACCACACAAGCCTCCTTGCTTTGTGGTCTTTGTTCCTTTTATCTGTTGACTGCCAGGAGCTCGCCTGTTTAGGTACATCACAGGTTCTCACTGACTGACTATGCCCGGGTTGGGTAATAGCTTGGTTTTGGGCAATAGCACCCCACCTGACGTCCCTAAGGTCTCCTGACCCCCACGACATATCTCCAGGTACCACTCTGTGGTCAACGAATAAAAGCAGGAAGTCTCCCCCTTCTACACTTCCTCATCTTAAGCTTGTAGGATTATGGGGTATCCATCACATGTGGTACTAGGTGGCGGTTAGGCGATGGTGCAAAACAAGTTCTCCACATCCACAAATCACGTATAAACCCACCATCCCCTATTGCCCACCTCCAACTGAGCTCACGTACTCCCACGTAGCCCTTATCCTCATTCCTCTCAATGTCGGGTCCCCATCAATCCTCTCAAGCTCCCACAACATCCAAGAAATTCAACATCCCATCATCACAAACTAACAAAACCAAGCAAAACAGGGCAAAGGCAGAAAACTCTGCCCAAAACACAAACCAAAATCACAGCTTTTCACATACAAATATCCCAGTAACCTTTTCTTTGTTCCAAGTCGTTAACCGTTGGATCGACTCGAAAATTTTACTGGAAGTCTCTAGTACATAAGCCTACATTTTGACCGTTGGGATCTGCTAGAAAATGTCCAGAACCCCATGTGTACTACCCTTTCCACAGCCAACCATACACAAGCATTTTTCTGCACTTATGCAAAATTCTGCTGCACATTTCCACAGCAAAATTCTGCATAAAGTGCAGATTTCGAAAACCACTCTTTCCTTCATCCAATTTTGCCCAAATTGAATCCTACAAGTCCTAAATCATATATCAATCATGTCTAAACCAAGGACAAGCTTCAGACCAAAGCAACTCAAAATCTAGGTATCTAAAACCCCTCAATTTCATGGATTTTCAAGGTTTGAGAAGTGAAATTGAGAATGGGGTAAATTTGGAACAAACTCTCACCTCCCACAAGTCTATAACATCAATCTAAACTTGCTCAAACTGGTTTTGCACCTAAAATTCCACCGAATCCAAATTTGACTTCTCAACATCCAATTTTACCCTAAAAATGGCTCTTGCCTTCACTTTGGTCATTTGTTTTTCTCTCTAGCACAGCCCAAGCTTTCTCATAAGTCCTAAATGACATTTCAAGCTAGGATTAACTCACTTTAACCTCCAAATACCACTAAATCCAGATTTGGCCTTCCAACTCTCAAAGACTCACTCTTTTTCCACTCATAACACCATATTCTCACCTTCTAACCCTAGGTTAACTCTACCCTTCATCTCTAACAGTTTTCCATAAGCAATTTCAGCACACAAACATCAAAAGCATCATCATAAAAACCCTAAAACAGAATGGGTAAGCTTGACTCACCCAAACATGGCAAGTTCAACATGCTTTAAACAAATTTCTTCACAATTAATTATCATGAAGCATAAACCTAGCAAAACTACCCATCATATCTCCCAAAACCCCATACCCACGAAAATCAAGAGAGAAAGAAGTCTACCCAAACCTAAAATTTCGAGGTCCCACACGTAGAGATGCGCTTCACGACTCCGAAAATGCCTTCCTTTCGCGATTTGGGGCAGAAATGGTGACCAAAGGTTGGAGCTTTTGTTGGGTAACAATGGTGGAAGAAGAAGAAAGAAAAAGCAACGTGAGGGAGAGGGAGAAAGGCTTCTGAATTTTGGGCTGAGTGAGGAGAGAGAGAGAGTGTTTCTTTTTAGTTTAAAAAAAAAGGCTTTTCTCTTTTCTTATTATTTTATTATAAACTATGCCACATGTCTCCATTTGAGTGGAGCAAAAGGGCCCACTTTTTCTTCTTGATGTGACTCTTACTCAGTCACAAAAAGGGAAAAAATCTGACCTTTGCAACGCTAAAATCCTGTCTCGGTTTGCGTGCCATTTCTCTGGTTCCAGTTCCTCGCGTTTCTCTGCGTCCGTCGGGGCTAGTTTTCGAAAGTAGGCAATATATATATCAAAACGCTCAGAATAAAACCCCGAGCGTGGTTCAGAGGTTGGTTTTGTTAAATTTTAAGTTGCACGCAAAACGATGATTTTAGACTAATTAATTAAGAGTTAATCCATAACCATCCTGTCATGGATTTCTCTTCGTTAATTAGCCTAACCCGCGTATCTTGCCCCCACTATTCCTACTTCTACCAGGAACATATATGCATATACACTGAATAATACTTATATATATAATCATTCAAAATACACCGTTTACAAAAATTCCGGGTAGAAATTTCCAGGATGTCACACCCATTGTGTGGCGTGTCTTGTTGTGTACTCCTAGGCGCCCTAGTGTTGTTTTTCACTAACATGGTACCACATTGCATATAGGCTTGAATCTTAGTATAATTGTTGCATAACGTCTGTGAGTTGTTTATTATGAAATTGATGAGTGTTGTTACGTCTTAACGAATATGTGATTCATGTGTAACATGATTGGTGATTGAAAAATGATTTTTAAATAATAAAGTGGTGAAGTAACGTGAATTATATTAAGTTGAGCTATATTATAAATATTTCTATAACGTATATTGATTATGTCTTTGTTTATCTGTATTTTATTTAGAAATATGATAAATCACTCCTTGTGTGTTATTTGTGTTTGGATCATGCGATAATCTCGAACCTTGTGTTTGTGGGAACAAATGACTAGGTGAATGACTTTAAAGAACCTCGTGTTAGAGGACGCTGAGACACAATGCTCAGATAGAATGTGACATTAGGACATGAGTTTTTAGCTCAATTGCATGATGTTATTTTACTTTATTTTATTCCACTATTTAACAAAATTTCTTTTGTAAACTTTGACGATATTATTCTGAGCATGATATGTTTTTATTTAGTTTTATTTGATAATGATAAAACAAATGTGACCATTTTATTCACATAAGTTCTTTTATGTTTAAAATAAAATATTTTAATCAATTTCACTTGGAATAGAGGGTGTCACACAAGTCATGACTCATGATTAACTAACAAAAACTTTTTAAATATGAATAAATGATAAGTGGAAGATATAATAAAATAATAATTAATTATTACATTACTACAAAAGTTTCTATTTAAGAAAAATATGAAAAAAATTATTCTTGTAAATAGAAGATAATTATTAAAAAATTTACAACAATTTATATATCTTAATCAATTAAATTAGACTTTTTTTAAAAAAAAAAAATTTTGTTAAAAAGGAAATTTATCATTTT
Organism: Glycine max; assembly: GCF_000004515.6. Classification (NCBI taxonomy): domain Eukaryota; kingdom Viridiplantae; phylum Streptophyta; class Magnoliopsida; order Fabales; family Fabaceae; genus Glycine; species Glycine max. The sequence continues at coordinate 29,829,901 of NC_038256.2, read as the reverse complement.
TAAAGTAAAAAATAAATTATTATATATATCAAATAATTAAAATATATAATAAAGTGCATTAAATCTTTTTTTAATTAATAAATTGAAAACATTCGAAACAATTTTAAAAAATAATTTTTTAAATACCTCTAAATTTAATAGAAATTAAAATTGTGAAAGAATAATCCTTTCAATCCTGATAAACTCGTTGTTTTCGACACCAAATAACGTATTTTTTTTTTACGATAAAAGCTGTATATCATTCCAAACTATGATCAGTTGCATGATCATATAGCAGGAGTAAATGCACCTGATGAGGGGACTCCTCAAAATTGAGTATGGTCATGTCATGAATAAATGATACGTCATAAATGGTCTGAAGCACAGTGCAACAGTGGTGTCTACATCAAACTGAAGATTCTAGATGCACAAAAAACCTTTTTGGGTCTACTGGATTTGGATCCAGTTACTCTAATTTAAATTATTTACATTTTGTCACTAGTTTTAAAATGTATTTTTAATTTAATTACTAATTTAGCTTTTATTTTTTTATATTTTAAAACCACTAAAGATGTTTCTAAGTTAGCAAGATAGGTTTATCCTATCCTATTAATTTGTCAAATTATTGATTGACATAAGATTATTGATCATATCCTATTTTGTTGTAAGGGTGTATTTAATAGGAGCAAAAGTGAGAGATAAAAATGAAAAAAAGTAAAAGTGAATGAAAAAAGGAAAGTTGGAAGGTTTTTTTTTAGCATGCTGCACCTTCTCTCTCCAATATTTGCTTGAAATACACTATTTTGGAAATTAATTTCCAAACTACACCACTTTCAGCAGCATTCATGGAAGTCGGGTTCTGGCACCCCGACTTCCCTTCTTCCTTTTTTTTAATAAAAAAGTTTATATATTATTAAAATTAAATATTATATTATATAAAATTATTTTTAATTGATTTAAAAATTATTTATTTATTAAATTAATTTATGTAATATTATTTTATAATTTTTTGTAAAGAGAAATATACATATAAAGAAAAATATAAAAATTGGATAAAATTAGAGTATAATTTTTTATTTATGTTATATGTAATTGTGTAGTTAAATTTATGTTTTGTTAATTTTTGTATGTTCTTTTAATTAAAAAATAATAAAATTAGTTAGTAGTATTAAAATACAGTAAAAAAAACACCGCAAAAAAATATATGACAAATATGTCATAGACAAAATACTCAAATTACAGTAACTGAAATGATATTCGACAATAATGAAACATATTAAAAATTACAATTACAATGCAAACATAACAAAACTAATGAGGATCTGAAATATGTTGTGAAGAATACATGTCTTCTTCTATTTAGATTACTGGTTTGCTAAAAATAGCCAAAATTTCTATAGTGCAGAATCGTTTCCAATAGTTGGATTGTGCTAACACCTTTAGCACGTCTTCATCATTTTTCAAATTCTGTTATGTCATATTCAATCAAATTTTCGGAATACTTAGAATGACCTGGTTGTCGAAAGAACAATCGTCTAACCAATTATTGTGATCCGTGAATTCCATTAGGGGGAACCCCTGGAGGTGCAACTTGCTTGATTAAATCCTTGAGTTTCTCCATGCCACATCCCGAAGGGATGCCAAATCTTATTGGATTAGTTTCAGAAGTAACCCAAAAACTCACCTTGACCTGGTATGTTCCACTTCCCGTTGTAATACATAATTGCATCATGAGTAGGAGTGATGGTTGATTGAAGCAGGTTGAGTATAGCATCCGGTGTTCTAATAATGGTACATAATAATTCTATAGGGCCAACACACGAGTATTGCTCATTGCACATTAACATTGTGTAAACATCATCATCATTTTTCAATTGTAAAGATTGAAAAAAATATTGTTGACCTGCATCTATGAATGGCTGTCAGTAGTAGATTTCATCCAGTAATTGATCGTTGGCTAGTTGAAGGGTGTTGTGCATTCTACACTTGAGTGTATCAAAAGAACAGTTGTTAGGAACTCACATTGGCATTGGAATGAGACTTTGAAAATAAACACCAATTTGGTTGTAACTGATTGATCCATTTGGAAAAATGAAAGCTAATCTAGAGTTAGTAATGGTCTGATTGCTTGTTTCTCCCAAAAATGACATAGTAATAAGATTGAATTTGGTTTGTGAAATTATGTTGTGTGAGATTGTGTGTTTGTATTGTGTCTGTGTTGTGTTATTTATAGTTGTATGAGTATTCTGCCACGTTGATGTGTATTGGAATCCAATGTTTCTTTTTCCCTAGTAAGTGATGTAGCAGACGTCCATTATAATTTCAGAGTGAACAAAGAGATTATGAGTTGTCCATCTCATGTCAGTTTTGCACACGTCTCTAAAAATTAAATGTATCACCTGTAAAACTGATATGAAATGGACAGCTCATAATGCAGAGTGTTGTTAATTTGGACTGTGATTTTTCCCATGTAATTAAAGCAACAAACGTTCATGATGATTTTCAGAGTGAATAAAGAGATGATGAGCTGTCCATTTCATGGCAGTTTTGCAGGTGAGACATTTAATTTTTAGAGACGTGTGCAAATTGCAGAGTATTGTCAATTTGGATTGTGATTTTTCCCTTGTAATTAAAGCAACAAACATCCATAATTATTTTCAGAGTGAATAAAGAGATTATGAGTTGTCCATTTCATGTCAGTTTTGTCGATGAGACATTTAATTTTTAAAAACAGTGTAGTGTAAATGACAAAGTATTGTAAATTTTGACAGTTATGTTACCATGTCAACTACTGCAGTAAAAGTGGGTAAACTGAAAATTGCTAATTTAAATTTAAAGGAAAAATTATTTCAATACGTAAAGTGATAACTGAAGACAGACATAAGACATTACATGAAAATCTCAAAGAAGAAATAACTTAGACATGAATGATCCGTAGATTACCAATCCCGTTTGAATATAGGTTCGTGGGATGGAGACAGGTTACTTCCTTCGGGCCCGGAAGAGGAGTCCGTATCACTATCATGGTGTTTGAGCCAACAAGTCTCGTATTCACCTGATAAGTCCTCAAGATTAGAGGTTGAGCCATGTTGGTTGCCTGGTGGGTTATTATTGTGACAGATTATGGCAAATAACTCCACAAATGGTAGTGATGGGTTGTTGTAAAAAATGTTGAACATTTGTCGAACATTAGCATCATCTCGCAGAATAAAAGATGTGTACATATAACGTTGTCCTGACTCAAATATAGGGCACCGAAAATGGAGATGTTGGATATGTTGTTCTGGGTCAATGTTTAGTTTTTGGTGAACAAGTTCAAGCAATTTTGTAAAGGTTATGAACTTGTCGACCATGAAAGTTTTTGTGTTGTTACTAACGAAGGTGGTGCCCTCATTAGTATTGCAAATTTGGCCGTCGTAGTAAACACAAACATATGCAGTTAGGTGACACATTGTGGTAGGGATTGAGATGAAAATTTGAAATTGTTACGAATGTCTTTAGTTGTAGTGGTATTTATAGAATTTGGTTATAATTGAGTGAGTCACTAGTTAACTGTGCATTTAGATGAACGGATAAATGAACACTTAAGTATATTTACAAGGGTCCATAATGTGCAAATTGCTGAGTGAAAAAAAAACTGAGTGAAAAAAAACTAAGTTGTCCACGTCATGTCAGTTTTATTGGTGCGACATTAATTTTTTTAGAGATGTGTGGAAATTGCCGAGTGTTGTCAATTTCAACTGTGATTTATCCCTGGTAATTGATGGAGCAGAAGTCCATTATAATTATCAGAGTGAAAAAAATTGAGTTGTCCATGTCATGTCTGTTTTACTAGTGCGACATTTATTTTTTTAGAAACGTGTGTAAATTGCTGAGTGTTGTCAATTTTAACTGTGATTTATCTCTGGTAATTGATGGAGTATAAGTCCATTATAATTATCAGAGTGAAAAAAAATTGAGTAGTGCATGTCATGTCAGTTTTATTGGTGAGACATTTTTTTTAGAGACCTATAGAAATTGCCGAGTGTTGTGGAGGACATATTTACCAAGAGTCTTATATTGAAAAACAAATAATAAACCAATCAATACCTCAGGTTGGAACCAATTTGGTTAATTTTTTTTTATAGCCTAAGTGTCACACAAAATTGGAGGAAAATTTGAATTTCTATTCAAATTTCACTTGAATTTGAAATTAAATTTGGGGAGCCAAAATTTCAATAATTATGATTAGTGAATTTTATCTATGGTTCAGCCCACTAATCCAAGATCAAGTCCAAGATTCTCCACTAAGTGTGATTAGGTGTCATGATGCATGTAAAGCATGAAGGACATGCACAAAGTGTGACTATATGATGTGACAATGGGGTGTAGCAAGAAAATGCTCACCTCCTCCTCTAAAATTTAATTGGATTGGGCTTCTCCCAATTCAATTAAATTTCCCAACACACACATCAAATGTTCACTTAATGCATGTGAAATTACAAAACTACCCCTAATACAAAAACTATTCTAGGTGCCCTAAAATACAAGGACTAAAAAATTCTACATTTCTAGGGTACCCTACCTACATTATGGAGCCCTAAATACAAGGCCCAAAAATAATGAAGTCCTAATGTAATATGTATAAAGATAAGTGGACCCAACCTTGTCCCATGGGCTCAAAAATCTACCCTGAGGTTCATGAGAATCCTAGGGCCTTCTTCAGTAGCTGTAGCCCAATCCTCTCGGAGCCTCTTGCTCATGGCTCTGGTGACTAGTCCCTTCCTAGGGAGGATTGCATCAGGGACTTAAGTGACTGAGTCCAAAAACTAATTTAGGGGTTTACCCATAATTGTACAGATGCATATCAAAGACTAGTTTTCTTCCTTGCATAAATCATTTCCCAATGATAATGTACACTTCAGAAACACCCTTTTTCTTGGCTTATACTCATTGTATTATAATATAATATTCATGATCACACAGGGTGACTTCTTAGTACATTTTATGGATATTGCACGAGATGAACTGGCTAAAAGTATGATGAAGTTATAGTTGAGAAGCTGCAAGTACAGTAATGAAATATCCTTCAATTTACCCTAAATATTTTTTTCTCCTAGTAAATTTAATTTGTCAATTTCACATTTATTTTTGAAAGGGACCTATATTCTAATTATAGGGTTTTCCTTTTCTATTTTCTTGTTTTCCTCTCTGTTGTTTACTCTCTTATAGACCTTGCATTGTGTACTATAGCAGCTGTAGCAAATCCTTGTCATGAAGGCTTAACCTGTGTTGTGGTAAGTAACTAATTCAGCTTGTATTCACACATGATGTGAACATTTCACCTTCAGGAAAAATCTTCAATGCTTAGAAGGTTGGACACATTTAATGATCTTGAAGTTACTCTGAGAAATTTTGGTGAGAATGATTTGGAGGAGCCTATTAGCATCACTAGTCTTGAAACATTTTCACTAAGTTCCATAAGTTTCTCAGAGTGTCTTGCATTTGGATCATTAATGCTCTATGATGTGTCATTATTTTCTCCTATTTCTTAACCTTTTTGTCACGATTTTAATTACTGATTAGCCTTAATTGTCAAATTAATTATGCAGTTTTATCATTTGGGCCTACTTGACTAATTTTGTATTTTTAATTTAATTTCAGGAGAATTATAAGCAATTGGGCTTGAATCCGGAATTGGGCTTGGACTTGAAGAGAGTAGACAATTTTATTTTATCAAAGCTTATCTTATTCAGATTTTATTTCATCTAGATTTTATTTCGCCCAGATTTTATTTCATCCAATCTTATCTTATCTTGTCCAGATTTTATTTTATTTATGGGCTTGGACTTAAAACAGATTTTTAAGCTTTGGGGCTGAGGACCTATATAACAACATCGGGGTTTTAGTTTAGGGAGTTTTTGGAAGAGGAGAATAATTCTAGGGTTTTGGAATTCCAGTTTTTATTACTGTTCATGCACATTGTTCACATAGAATAAAATTCATTTTTTGCAATTTCGTTTCTGCTTCAATCTACAATTTCGTTTTCTGCTGATTAATGGAAGGCTAAGTCTCCAACGTTGCTTTCTCTTGAGGATCAAGCACAACTCTCTTTGAGGTTTTTTTATTACTATTGAATACTGATAAGTTTTTCCACTTCACCAATTACTTTGTATTTGTTGCTATTAATCCATGCATGCTTAGTGCTTGATTAATTGCCTCTGCGCTTAATTTATGTTCATGCTTAATGATCAGTTTCGTTCATGATTAATTGGTGTATGTGTTGCTTAATCACATAATGACAGCCTTATGTTAATTTTCGCTTAGTAATTTAATTTAGGGTTGGATTAAGTGGTTAAACTAGTTAGGGATAAATCCTCGTAACCTAGGATAAGAGACTTGCTTGTGAATCAAGGGGAAACAACATGTTTTAATTCTGTTATTTTCTAATTAAAATTTTCTTGCTATTTAAATTACAAAACAAACAACCCCCCCCCCCCCCCAATTCGTTACTGTTTTATCACTATCTATTATGAACGTTTGTTGACCATTGCTCGTTGGGAGACGACCTAGGATCACTTCCTAGATACTGCATTTTTAATGTTTATTTGATTTGGGTATGGTCTTGATCATTCTATTTTTGGTTTTGGTTTCAGGTGCACTGGCCACTGTCTATAGTGTTATCACCATATAATGGTTTGCTCTCTATCACTGTCTGTTGTCTCCATTATTCTCAATTTATTATATTTCAATTAGCACTAAAATATTCTATTATCTTACTTTGGTGACTAAAACAAATTTTATTTCATAAATCTCTCATGTAGGTCAGGTGGTCTTAGATACACCATTGCACATCAAATGTTCGCAAAATTGTCAAATTTTATGCATTAATCCACTTGTTGTTTCTGCAAGTTCAAGTGCTTAATTGACTTAGTGCTAGAAATGTGAGGTTATTATTGTTTAGTAGCTCTAGCATGTGTGATCTTGTTTGATAACAAAGCTCCAAAAATATAATTTTTCCCTGTGAATGCTACAATTCTCTCTTCTCAGTCTTTGAATAAAGTTAGAAGACTGAAAGGCTCGTTAGTGGTAGTGGTTTCAGTTCTTTCTACTTTTAAGTTCATGTAATTTTTTACTTTATAAGTTGTATCCAGATTGCTTTGTTTCTCTGATAATACTATGTTCTAGAGCACATAATTGATCAAAAGGACACATTACACATTAAGTTCCCTTCATTGATAATTAGTCTTGCAGGATATGCTTATACATTTTTCCCTACTACTTAGTTTATTATTAATATACTAATATTCTTTTTGTCTGATGAGTTTTTCTTGCTCCACCAGGTCAGGATTTGGGTACTGGTTTCACCCCACCATATTTGTCACCCTCCACAATTGGACCAATAGTTCTGAAGGGTGTAAACTATGCCTCTGGTGGAGGTGGAATCTTTGTGACCATCATGATATCAAAACTCAAAGTTCATCTCATTGTAATATTTCTCAACATTATAATTTTATAATGTCCTTTGTTTTGTTTCTAAATATTTCTCCTACAAATTTTGGTGTTATGGTTACTAACTTACTATTATATTAACATTCCACCACATGCAGAGGTTATTCAATCTGGGAGGTAGAAAATTTGTTGTGGCAAATGTGGGGCCTACTGGGTGTATACCAAACCAGAAGGACATCAATAAAGCAGTTAAGTACTTAACCAAGTTAGTATATTTTTCAAATGCAGCCAAATGACTAATAACGTGAAAGATGAAAAGGAATCATATTATAGTTTCGGAAAAAAACTACACATAAGTCTCAAATTTTGAGTATACATGTATGAATGGAAAAGGAAAAAAAACAGACAAAAATAAATAAATGAAGAGAGAGAAATTAATAAATTTAACAAATGATGTGGTGTGAAATAAATATAAAAATAGAAGAAAAGGATAAAAATGAGATAGAAAAATATCACATGATTGAGTTTTTCATATGGATGATGCAGGTTCTTATTATCAATTCCTATAATTCTCTTAGTGTTACCAACCTGAACATGATTAATAGTCCAAAATCTCATAACACGTAAATGGTTGTGAGGGTGCCACATTTTCTCATATTAATATTAGTGCTCCTGGCGATATTCCTAACACTGATGGATTTGACATTTCTACTTCCAAAAATATCATGATCGAAGATTCTACTATAGCAACTAGAAAAATAAACAAAGTCTACATCTAATGAAAATATATACAATATCGAATTTTCAAATTAGTGTCTTATTATTATTATTATTATTATTATATGTGCAATTCGCAGGAAGCTTTCTCTCCCTGAACCTGTTGATAAGATCGTAAATCCTTTTATTGGTTGTTATGAGATCTAAATAACTTATAATACTAATCTCAGGAGGGAGAACATATCCTTTTTTGGTAGTTTGATTTTTCTCCTTCAAATTTTTTCTTAGTGAATTTCAAATGCTATTCAATATTGAAACTTTTTCTTGGCTGTTCATACTATCTTTTTTTATTTATTGTCTAGTTAGAGAAACTAGACCTGGACAATGGCTACCTTGTACAAAAACGCCTTGCTCGTGGTTTAAGGCTCAATTATGTTAAAATTTAACTGATTAGGAGGTATAGTATTTTTCCTTTTTTGTTGCATTTCCTGTATTATACTATGATTGAAATTCCTGTGAAATTAAGATTGAAGAAATAATATTTATTGTTTTAGGTTGATTGATTATTATGGTTGATATATAGATGTTTTAGAGCTTTCAAGGAAGGAGTTTGCTACCAAGATCATGTTTTGCATGTAACTTTCTTTTGCATGTAGATTCATATTCTATAAAAGTCTTAGAATAAATTATTTCCCTTCTTATTGAGACAAAATTTCATATATTCTATTAGTAGATTTTCTTTTGTTCTAACTTAATCAAAGATCAATTGTGGATGCACCCTTATTTTCTCATGTTATAGGAGTATAATCTTTTTCTTTTTAATAATTGTTATATATTTTGAATGACAAAAACTAGACTTGTTTAGTTGTGAGTACAACTCTCAAACTTGGGAGGGCGAATGATACTGGAATTCATTTGGCATGCAAGGAATGATGAAATAATTCATGTACTGAAAATAATAGTCATAAAAGGATAGAAATATTGTAATTAATACAAACATATATATTACAAAAAAACTAATGTTTAATTAGTTGGCTATATATGTAAATTATTCAACTCTAATATTTACTGTTTTATCTTGTGTTTCTTTTCCCTAATGCGTTCTTTATTTTCATCTTATACATAGGAAATATATTCTATAAAACTTTCTGGAGATCCTAAGCTTGGGGAAGGGAAGCCTGAAAACCAAAACCATGCCATAGTTTTCACTCGTGGTGAAGCTGTTCAAACTATTGGCATGAATCAGGTGAAGATATGTCTCATATGGTCATTTGTTCTTTTTCTCTTTCCCATTTGTAATACCTTTTTTGGTTATTACAAGGTGCTATACATTGTGCTACAATGGACAAATTAAAAAGATTTAAGGAAAAGGAAGGTCCTTTCAGTTCTATGCTTTGTCGAGTTGAAAATATGTTATATAAATGTTTTAGCTACAAGGCTTCTCTTTTTATCTGAGTTTTCATATTACATTGTGCATATTGAAATAACTCGGCTTCCACCATAGATTTTTAGAAAATTTTTAATTTTTAGATGCAATTATAGTCAATTTTTATTTTATTTTTTTATAAAAAAACACATTCTAAGATAGTTCTCTGAAAAACCGTTTTAGAATCCCTAACTATTTTTTATAAAAAAAAATATTCTAAGACGGTTTTTTGAAAAATTGTAAATAGTCCTAGAAAGCCTACATTCTAAGACAGTTTTTGGAAAACTATCTTAGAATCCTAAGTTTTTTTAAAAAAATTTGTTTTTGAAGAAAAAAAACATTTTAAGATGATTCTTTGAAAATCGTCTTAGAAGGGTACTATTCTAAGACAGTTTTTAGTTAGGAACCATATTAGAATGATACATTTTCTAAGATGTTTTTTATAGAACCATCATGAAAAGTCTTGACTTTTCACGATATTGGATTCAAAGACAACTTAAAATCATCTTTGAATGTGTATTATAACCGTCATTAAATAGTATATTTCATGTAGTGAAATCACAACTAGAAAAGTGTCTTTCCACGTCGGTTAAATTCGACTTTCTAAGTCGGTTTTGACCCTTCCATGAAGCGCACATCATAAAATGTTGAAGACTCTACGACGACGGTTCTACAACCGTCTTAGAAAGTGGAACATTCTAAGACGGTTATGTCCCAAAAACTGTCCTAGAATGTTGGACATTAAGATGAGAGAGCTTGCTTGAGAAACTTCTATGGTGGCAGGATTTTTCAGTTTAAATAAGGTCCTTCGTTGGTGACGGTTCTGCAACCGTCTTAGAAAGTGTAACATTCAAAGACGACGATGCCCCAAAAACTATCCTACAATGTTGGACATTATAAGATGGGAGAGCTTACTTGAGAAGCTTCTATAATGGCAGGATCTTTGAGCTTCATGAGTTCTTTCAATGGTGATTTTTCACCATGGAGATGCAATGGAAGATAAAGGAGAAGAGGTGAGGAGAGGCACCATCCACTAGGGAATAAGTCATAGAAGGAAGAGTTTCACCACCAAGAGAGTGCCTTGGATAAGAAGTTTAGAGAGGAAATTTCAATGAAGGAAAAGAATGAGAGAGAGGAGGAGCATGGAATTGAAGGAGAAAATGAGGGAGAGAAGTTGAACTTTGAAGTGTTTCTCACAAGTTTCTCACTCATCAAAGTTGTGACAAGTGTTGCACATGTTTCTATTTATAGCCTAGGTCACTAACTTTGTGAATATCATTTTCATTTCATGTGAATCTAGGAGGAATATTCCAAGGATATGTCAAAGGCATCTTAGCATATTCTAAGAATATGCAAAAATATGTCAAAGACATCTTAGCATATTCTTTTTAGATGCCATAAGAATGAAAGGTGTGACTCTAGCACATGGGAAAGGAATATGCCAAAGGAATATTCCAAGAATATGTCAAAGGAATATTTTAAGAATATGCCAAAGGGGAGAAAAATACACACACCTATCCAATAGCTAAGCTCACACCCATGCCAAAATACACAAAAATACTAAAAAAATCCCTATTACAAAGACTAATCAAAATGCCCTGAAATATAAGGCTAAAACCCTATACTACTAGGGTATTCTTTGTGAATGTATCAATACATGATTTTGATGATGCCAAAGAATAATCAAATAAGGTTGCTTTCAAGATTACTTCAACAAACATTCAAAGGTTAAGCATTGCTTCAAGATTAATAAATGGTTGCTTCAACAAACAAGCATTGTTTCAAGATTAATTCAAGATCTAGCTTTTGACTCAAAACAAAGTGTTTCCAAGAGATCAAAGCTCTGGTAATCGATTACCAGCAATTTTGAAAAATCAGCTCTTAGAAGGGTTTTGAAATTTGAATTTAAAAGCTGTAACAAATTACCATTGATGTGTAATCAATTACCAGCAACGAAACTCTTGAAATTCAATTTGAAAAGTCATGACCCTTCAAAATATAACTGTGTAATCGATTACCAGAAACCGGTAATCGATTACCAGTGAAGAATTTCAGAAAAAACTTTTTGAAAAGACACATCTCTTCAAACCATTTTGAAAAGACACAAAGGGCCTATATATGTGTGTGTAGATGAACAACTAAGTGAATCATAATGTCAAAAAATGATGGTGGAAAATACATCTCCAATTGACAAATGATAATGGAAGCCTCATTTTCCAAATCATCTAACTGTTGAGGGTCAATGACTTTGTTGCAGATCCCATTGAAGAAAGAACACAACCGAGTTATGGCAACCCTAACTTTGTTAGGTAATATACCAGGAACGGTTACAGGCAATAATTATTTCATTAAAACGTCACAATCATGAGACTTCAACCCAACCAATTTCAGGTCATTAATGGATACAAGATTCTTGATATTTGAAGAGTATCCTTGTGAGACTTTAACATTTTTTAGAAAATGACAAAATGCTTTTTTCTCTATCGTTGACATTGTGTGACATGTTGGGGGCAAATACATTCGATGACCTTGTGATACTGGATGCAACTGCTGTCGTATACCCATGCCTACTAAATTTTGACAACATTTCAAATCATCTTTTGTCTTGCCTTTAATGTTAATAAGGGTGCCAATTAAACTATCACACACATTTTTCTAGACATGCATTACATCTAGACAATGTCGCACATGTAGATCGCACCAGTTAGGAAGATCAAAGAATATTGACCTTTTCTTTCAAATGTTCTTGTCGGACCCATCCTTTTTTTGTGTCTTCCCAAACATAGATATGATGTCCTTTACCCGATCAAAAACTTTGTGTCCACTCAATGGTTTCGGTGCACTATCAATCTCTAATGTTCCATTAAATGCTTTCTTCATTCGTCGATACAGGTGATAAGGTTTTAGAAATCTTCGATGCCTTGTATACACTGTCTTCTTTTCATGCTTTAGTTGGATGTAACTTGTGTCTTTCTCACATATAGGACATGCATGGTGTCCTTTGACCCTATATCCACTCAAATTTTCATAAGCTGGAAAGTCATTAATGGTGCAAAATATCATTGCACGCAACCTGAAGCTCTGCTGAAGATTCCCATCATACACATCAACCCCTTCTACCCATAATATTTTTGGGTCTTCAATCAAGATAACAAGATAGACATCAATGTTATTTCCTAGTTGTCTTGAACCGGCTATCATCATACACAACATAACGTATTTTTGCTTGATGCACAACCAAGTAGAAAGGTTGTAAATCATTAGCAAAATAGGCCATGAACTATGGTTGCAGCTCAAGTTACCACAAGGATTCATTCCGTCAGAAGCAAGACCAATGCTTAGGTTTCTGGGATCCTATCCAAAATCCGGATACAACTAATCAATTGTCTTCCATTAGGGAGAATCAGTGGGATGACAGAGCAATCCATCATTTTTCCTGCCATCTGCATGCCATGTTAGGTTTTTTGCGTCATCTGCATTAGCGAACAATCGCTTAAACCTTGGTATTATTGGAAGATACCAACGCACCTTTGTTGGATGATCGTTGTTTGTGGTTGCATCATCACTACATTCGTCATACTTCCCTTTTTGTAGCGTGAGACCCCACATATAGGACAGTTGCGTATTTCGCCAAACTGATTTCTATACACAATACAATCATTAGTGCATGCATGTATTTTCTGGTATTCCATACCCACAGGATATAATATTGTCTTTGCCTTGTAATGATTCTTGGGTAACATGTTATCTTCAGGAAGCATATTTTTCAATAACAAAATCAATTCAATGAAGCTTTTGTCACTCCATCAAATCATGCCTTCAAGTTCACCAAAGCTAACACCCCCGATAACCGTGTGAAGGCTGTACATCCCAAATATAATGACTTCTTAGAATCAGTTTCTAATTTTTCATAATAAGGTGCATGTGCTTGCCTAAAACCCTCTTGCCAAAACCGAAATTTAGTCAAAATTAAAACAACATACTTAACCTATAAGTAAGAATTAAGTAAAAAAAAAATAGTCTTCCCAAATTGTCCAAACGGACAATTCAAGATTAAATACAACGATTAATCCAAACTGTCCGTATTAATCGTTGTATTCAATCTCAAATGGGGAACTATGGTTTGCTCAGAATGCAGAAAAATGTAATATTAAACAATACTCAAATGTGAACAACAAATGTAATAATTAACTACATAAGTGTGAGAATCACATACATACCTCAAAAGATGCTTGTAACAAAAACTTTAGGTGCGGTAATGACAATGATAATTAGATGATTTTATGTTCATTCAAGCAAGAAGAAGTTCTTCGGTATCGTTAACTTCGTTACACACTTAAATAGTAGTACCTACAAGCAATACAAATTGTTTAAGCTAAATATAGGAATACAATTGTCAAAAGAAAATTAAATCAAACACATAGACGATATATGTATTTGTCATCCACAAAAAAGAGCGGATATGGCATTTCAATGGACCACATTTCTGTAAGTGGTCATTAAAGTACAACAAATTATCTTAATAAGCAATACATATGAGATGGGCATTACTTGCATGCCTTTATTATGTATGGTTTATGGTTTGTCATCATAAGGTTACACACTGTTTGT
>NC_038256.2:29633075-29815637 GCF_000004515.6 Glycine max | reverse complement strand
CCTGAGTTTTCACTCCAAGCATTAAATATGAAGCTCTCCCCGTCACGGTTTTGGGGGAGGGGAAATTTTCTCCTGTCAAGAAAAAATTGAAAAAAAAGGCCCCCCAGTAGAAAGACAGTGCAAAGTCTTTTGTGGGGCCGGCTGGTACTAAAACCGCTTGGGCTTTTAAAAAGGCAGGCTTCGTTGAAATCCGAACGCATGGTTGGATATTAGGGAGGTAAAAAAAGTGGGGGAAGGCGTACAAGAAAAGAAGAATTGAATGGGCCCTTTTGGGGGGGGGGGGGGGGGGGGAGGTGACAAAAGTGTTTAAGATAGAAATAGGGGATGGTGTTTTAAAATGTTTATTTTCATTATTTATGTCAAAAAATTCTTAACATTTTTACTGCCTTTACTTTTCTTTACAATATTATAATATAATCAAACATTTATTAAAACAATATAAGACTTCCACTCTTTTTGTCTGAGTTGTGCCTACCATGTGGTGAAAACTTTGTATGAGTTGAGGGTTTTCGAGCATGTTATGCTTCCTGTCAATCACTTTGGTGGAAAAAATCCCTGATGAATTATTGAGTTATGAAAACTTGACCAAGGTTGATTTTAGGGAAAATCTTCTCTCAGGGTCCATTCCTAGCAATATTGGGAAGCTATCTAACTTGGAAAGTTTGGTTCTTTCCTCTACTAACCTCACTGGTGAAATTCCAGCTTCCCTTTTGAACCTCACAAAGCTTTCAAGATTTGCGGCAAATCAGAACAATTTCATAGGTCTTGTACCTCCTGGGATTACAAATCATCTCACGAGTTTGGATGTTAGTATTAATAAATTGTCTGGACCCATTCCAGAAGACCTTTTATCCCCATCACAGTTGCAGGTTGTAGATTTGTCAAATAATATGTTTAATGGGTCAGTGCCTACAAATTTTTCTCCAAAGTTGTTCAGGTTAAGGTTTAGGAGTAATCATCTTAGTGGAAATATTCCTTCAGGTTCTTTTGCAGCAATTCCTAATTTGAAATACTTGGAGTTGGATAACAATGACTTGACCAGATTAATACCGGTTGAATTGGAATCTTGCAGGAAAATGACAATGTTGAATTTAGCTCAGAATCACTTGACTGGTGTGTTGCCACCACTGCTTGGTAATATTACCAATCTTCAAGTCTTGAGGCTTCAAATGAACAAGCTTAATGGTGCAATCCCAATCGAAATTGGCCAACTTCATAAGTTGTCAATACTGAATTTGAGCTGGAATTCTCTGGGTGGATCAATTCCATTTGAGATTACAAAGTTGAGCAATATTACTTTCCTGAACTTGCAAACCAACAATCTAAGTGGTTCCATACCAACATCCATTGACAACTTGAAATTTCTCTTTGAACTCCAACTCAGGGAAAACAAACTAAGTGGTGTGATACCAAGCATGCCGGGGAGTTTGCAGGTGTCACTGAATCTTAGTAGCAACCACTTTAGTGGTAATACTCCCAACAATTTTGGTAATTTGGATAGCCTGCAAGTCTTGGATCTCTCAAATAACAAATTTCCTGGTCCAATTCCCAACCAACTAACTGGAATGTCAGCTTTGACATAGTTGTTACTTGCCAACAATGCACTGCTGTCTGGTGAAATTCCAAAATTCAGTCAACATCTTAAAGTTGTATCTTCTGGAACTGGTCTAATAAATAATACCTCACCTGACCATACAATAGCCAATAGGCCCAACATTGTCTCTAAGAAGGGAATATTTGTTCATGTGACAATTCTCATTGCAATTGTACCAGCTAGTTTTCTTGTTGGCATTGTCATTCAACTAGTTGTCTCAAGAAAAAGTTGTTGGCAACCTCAATTCATCGAAAGTAATTTATTAACTCCTAATGAAATTCACAAATCAAGAATTAACTTTGGTAAAGCCATGGAAGTTGTTGCTGATACATCAAATGTTACTTTGAAAACTAGGCTTCAAACATATTAGACTGCCATCATGCCCTCTGGATCAATCTATTTTATCAAGAATCTAAATTGTTCTAACAAGATATTGCCATTGGGAAGTCATGATAAATTTGGAAAAGAGCTAGAAGTCTTTGCAAAATTGAACAATTCAAATGTCATGACTCCTTTGGCCTATGTTCTGTCCATTGATACTACTTATATACTATATGAATATATCTCAAATGGCTCCTTCTATGATGTTCTTCATGGAAGCATGTTAGATTGGGGTAGCAGATATAGTATAGCCATTGGGGTGGCTCAAGGACTTTCTTTTCTAAAAGAAGGCTTTTACTCAATGTGATGCTTCTTTGAGTTGATGGTTGCTACAGAAAGATTGTTGAACAAATGTTGGACCAAAAGTTTAGGGAAAATTGTATTTTGTTATTGCTTGATATTAGTAATTTGTTAGATGTCTTAGGAAATACTTTATTGGTTATTAGAAATATGTTGGATATGACTTGTGATTAGAAATTTATTTCCCTTTTTTCTGACATGTTCCAACTTTATAAAAAGGGAGCAATGTAATGAATTAACATAGTTCTTTTGATTCAAAATTTATTTATTTTCTCTGTTTAGTTCATGTTGTACCAACAAATTGGCATCAAAGCTCTCTTTTGAAGGGTCCTATAAATTGAAAAAAAAAGGACTCATCCTACATAGCACTAGCCCCACCTATTCTTGATGGTGACAACTATCCTATTTGGGCAGCCAGAGCCTATAATAGAGACACATACCTAGAGGCAAATGATCTCTCTGGGAAGCTATAGAGGAGAACTATGATGTTCTTCCTTTGCTGGATAATCCAACACTGGCTTAGCTTAAAAGCGGGAAGGAAAGAAAAGCTAGAAATTCAAAGGAAAAAGCTTCTTTATTTTATGCTATCTCACAAGAAAATTCACTAGAAATCAACATTAGGAATTTGGCACTTCCTTAAGGATGAATGTGAAGGAAAAGAAAAGATAAAGAGCCTAGAAGTGTTGAATCTGGTTACAAGATTTGAGATACAAAAAATGAAGAAGTCAAACAATCAAGATTCAAGAGTATGCCAATAAAATTCTCAACATTGCAAATTGTTGGATCGAGTGGCCTCAGAATAATTAAGAAGGGGGGGTTGAATTAATTATTCCTAAACCTTTACTAATTAAAAATTACTCTTATAAGGCTTTTACTAAATTGTTAAGAGAATAAGGAGTAGAAGAGAAACTTAACAGAAAGTAAAAGCGAAAATTAAATGCACAGCGGAAAGTAAAAGAGTATGGAAGAAGGAAACAAACACACAAGAGTTTTTATACTGGTTTGACAACAACCCGTGCCTACATCCAGTCCCCAAGCGACCTGCGGTCCTTGAGATTTCTTTCAACCTTGTAAAAATCCTTTTACAAGCAAAGATCCACAAGGGATGTACCCTCCCTTGTTCTCTTTGAAACCCTAGTGGATGTACCCTCCACTAGAACTGATCCACAAGAGATGTACCCTCTCTTGTTCTCAGTCAAACCCAAGTAGATGTACCCTCTACTTGTACCACAAAGGATGTACCCTCCAATGTGTTGAGACAAAGATCTCAGACTGTTAAACCTTTGATACTTTGTGAATGGGGATACAAAAGAATTCTCAGGCGGTTAGTCCTTTGAACACTTTTGTATTAGGGAAAGGGAAAAATCAAAAGAATTCTCAAACTGTGTCGTTTTGAATTCTTTGACAAGGGAGAAGGGAGACACAAAAGAATTCAGGCGATTAGTCCTTTGTTCTTTTGGAAAAGGGAGAAGAGAGACACAAAAAGAATTCAGGCGGTTAGTCCTTGGCGAATTCTTTTTGGCAAAGGGAGAAGAGAATGAAAAGATGAATAGCACAAGTTTTCAAGGTTTAGAAAACCAGAAAACTTCAGAAAGCTTTTGGTACGAAGAAGAAGAAGTTCAAAGAGATTCAAGGCTTGTAAAGGATTGTAAGAGATTGATTGGAAAAGTATTCAAGATTGTTGTTGGAAAGATTGATTGAAAATGCAAAACAAAGCCTTGCTTTTATAGACTCTTCATGTCTGGTCAAGAAGGCCATTCAGAAGAGTTATAACTTTTAGAAAAACTTAAAACCCATTTGAAAAGGTCAAAACCTTTTTGAAGAGTTACATCTTTAGATTTTTCAGAAGCAAACACTGGTAATCGATTACCAAATAAGTGTAATCGATTACACAAAGCTTTTGAGTGAAAGGATGTGACTCTTCACATTTAAATTTGAATTTCAACGTTCATGGTCATTGGTAATCGATTACCAAAACATTGTAATCGATTACAGCCTTTTGAAAATATTTGGAACGTTGTAAATTCAGTTTGAAAACTTTTTCAAACTCATTTTGCTACTGGTAATCGATTACAACAATATGGTAATCGATTACCAGAGAGTAAAAACTCTTTGGTAAAGGTTTTGTCAAAAACTCATGTGCTATTCAAAGTTTTGAAAAAACTTTTTAATACTTATCTTGATTGAGTCTTTTCTTCATTCTTGAATCTTGATCTTGATTCTAGGCTTTCTTCTTGAGTCTTGAATTCTTCTTGATTCTTGAACTCTTGACTTGTTCTTGATTCACTTGAGATGTTCTTTGACCTTTGAGCTTTTTGTTCATCACCTTTGTCATCATCTTTTGTTGTCATCATTGTTATCATCAAAACACCTTTGAATCACTTTTGATTCATCATGAAGCTTTGCTTCCACACAAATAAGTAAGATTGCATGGCTTTGAATTTTCTAATTCTAAAATGGTTAAGAAAATACTTATTACTGTTCTTGAGAGATTTCAAGCCACAATCCATTCTTTAGAAAATACTAAAGATCTGTCTAATATTACCTTAATATAACTATTAAATGCATTAAAAGGCACAAGAAAAAAGAAGAATGGTGAGAAAAGAACAATCTAAAGAAGGTGCTCTCCAAGCTTTGATAAAAGATTTAGGAGGAAGAACAACAATGAGTAGAAGAGTGACAAGACTGACAACAACAACAAAAATAGGGATTGGATTTATCCATCATGTCCATACTACAAAAAGAGGAATCACCCACAAAGAAAGTGTTGGTTGAGGCCTCATGTTGAGTGCATGATAAGCTTTGGATGCATAGAGGATGTAATAGCTCTAGTGATTCATGATTGGTTTACAGTGGCAGCACAAACCACATGACCAAAAGCTATTAAAAGTGCTTGATAAAACTATCATTTCCAAAGTCAAAATTGGACATGGTGAATTTATTCAAATCAAGGTCAAAGTAAATCAAGTTGTAGACATCTTAACAAGTTTGAAATATATTTCTGATGCTTTATAAGTGCTTGACATTGACCAAAACCTACTTAGTGTTGGAAAGTTGATTGAAAAAGGTTTTGCGGTCATATTTGAAAACATGGTAATGGTGCCTAATTAAAGATGCAAATGGTAGAGATATATTCAAAGTGCAAATGAGGGCAAAAAGCTTTGCTCTAATTCTAATGGTGGAAGAACAAAGAGCATTCTAAGCACTGTAAGCAATGCAGAATTATGGCACAAAAGGCTAGGGCATTTCCATCATGTTGGAATTTTTATATGGAGAAACATAATTTGGTGAAAGGTGTGTCGTTGCTCGAAGACAAGCTAGCTGATTGCATGACTTGTCAATAAGGCAAACAAGTTAAATTTGTATATATTTAAACCAAGTTTCTACCACTGAAACCCACAACATGCAGTGACTCACAACCCTCATTAAACGTGGGAAGTAGACTGCAAGCTTGGGACAAAAATGTTGTTCTCATGCAATTCCATAATTCACATTCACCTTATCCTAAGACTAACACACGTATATATGCATGGTCTGCAACCGTCACACTTAACTAGTAACTTTTCCGATGAAGAGATTTAAGTTCCTAGGAAAATTTATTGTATGATCAGATAACATATATCAAATAATCTCCATCAGTATTCTCATGGTAGATGTATGCTCTAACAAACTACTACTAATAATTTATCTAATTTTTCATTTTATTTATTATTTACAGTGCAACTTATATTTTGTCTACTTGGGATTATCAGCAATGGTGGCCTTCATGGGTAATCCAATTTCAAACCCAATTTTGCTTTACTTTTTTACGACAAAGGTGTGAAACGTTTTAATAACAAAGAAACCAACATTCAGCTATGGCATCTATCTAACTGTAGTAGGCATTACTCAACAGTGCACCTCAAGGTTATCAAAATCGAGAGTCTATGCAGACTCGTGAGAGCTCTGTAGACTCGACTCATAAACTCGTAAGAGTCTACTTCGTAAAAAAAAATACCTATGGATAATAAGTAAATATATTCAAAATGCACCATTTTGCAAACAAATGACAATAATGCAGGTTACTTATTTTTAATTTGATGTTGTTTGGGTTTGTTTCTGTCTCAACATTGTTTTTTTAACCATATGCTTTTTAGGTTGTTGGAACTTGAATCTGATTGTAAACTCATAGGTCCTCATGTTCCTTAACTGATTATTTCTTCTGATCTTTGTCAACTTAATTTCCATTCAGTCTTAATTCTCTTGACAGTTATTAGTACTAACTATTTTCAAACAATATTTTACCAAACTATACTTATCCTTCTCAAATTACTTAAATCATCTATTTGGGTTACATCAATGGGTTGTGTTTGTAAGAGTATTTTAGTGTTGATCCTTCCAGAAATATCAGTTTCGATTGTACTGTGGAAGAGGCAATTCTGACAGGAAGCTTACTTGTTACCTCTTTTGTTCATGCTTCATGATTTCCAAAAGTTAAATGCTCTTCTTGTAGTTTCTTATCTAGATTAATGAGTAACATCATTTATCAGAGACATTAGGAATTTAGATTTACTGAAAGAAGTTTGTAAACTTGTGCCACTAGCCCACTACACTTTTTCACAGCAGGGTGATCTCTGACTAGACCAACATTAACATGTCCTTTAGTTTGTGTTGTTTCAAATTTCTTGCCCACAAGTACAAAGACAAATTTCTTACCCAAGCTTTAGGCAAAGCCACTAAAGCAAATGCATCACAACAATAGAAAGAAGAATTAGAGCACTACGCTAACACCATGAAATTTCTAAAATTCTCACCTAGACTCGCGGCTTCTCTCAAGCTCGTCGTGGACCTCGTGGGTCGTGGCTCATGGTACTCGCAGCTTCCAACAGAACCAGGCAACCACCGCACCGCATTGTCTGGTCTCGCATCATCTTGTCTCGCACTCTCGCGTCGTCTGAATAGCTCCAACTCATCGTGAATGAAGAACAAGGACAAACACAAAACGATAGAAGCAAAATCCCTAAACTAGAGTGGAGCAGTGGGCACAAAACGACGTCGTATCGCAGAAAAAAAATTTCCAACTGAACTCATGTGACTCGGGCCAGACTCGTGACTTTACACGAGTCTACAGTGAGTCCACCGAGTCTGCTCTTAGTTTGCACAATAATGAGTTTGCTTCCGAGTTGACTCGCAAGGACCAAGTAAACTCTTTAACTCGTAAGAGTCTATGAGTTGACTCTAGAGTTTGACAACCATGGTGCACCTAGCTAGGTTAGAGGCACCCTCAATTTTTGCATGTTTATAAATTTGGCAGACATGTTTGGTCATTATTGTATTATGAATGAAACCATAAAAAGTAGAGTTTCATACACAGAAATTTGGAATTACATTAACTTTCAAAATATAATACTCATCTACATCATATCAATCATATAACTTGTCAATTTTGGCTTACAATTTTCTCACAGATTTGATCCTGAAAAAGAAGCCAAACCATATATAGATAAATAGGAGCTTCTAAAAAAATCAACATGTACCTCAGATACTAGCTTATTGATCAATAATTGATGCTTAATTGCATAAAGGTATTGCTGGAGCAACACAAGTGAGAGGCATGTGCTGAGAATTCGTTACAAGTACTTGGAAGTTGTCATAAGACAAGAAGTAGGGTTTTTCGATTCAGAAGAAGCAATTAAAGAAACAAAAATCCTGAAATGCAGGAGATCTACATGATGATCAAGTTGAAAGTGGGCCTAGGAAGACTACAATGGTTCGCTTTCATGTTGGGCTGGAGGAGTCCCCATTTGGAAAGAGAAGGAAATACAAACTAATTAGGGCTTCTCTTGTTGATTTGGACAGGTGATGCAAATTATTTTTCGGAAGAGGTTGGTTTGTAAGCCTCATTCTAAGTAAAAGATCAATACCCATGCCTTTTTCTGTAAGCCATACTTTGAGCATGACATTAGAGTATTTA
The DNA here is from genome assembly GCF_000004515.6 of Glycine max. Lineage (NCBI taxonomy): Eukaryota > Viridiplantae > Streptophyta > Magnoliopsida > Fabales > Fabaceae > Glycine > Glycine max. Next base: position 29,807,409 of record NC_038256.2, on the reverse strand, counting down.
GGCATTATTTGACAACAAGACTAACCATTTTTATCATACGAAGTTGGTCATGAAATTGGTCTAAATTCAAGAGAACGAGCATTCACTGCTTCGAACCTCAAAGAAATGAGACTAAAGCTCTCTTATGAACTGAAATGCTACATATTCAAGTCCTTCGGTACATACTTTTGTGACTACACTACGTACATACTAGTGATGGTCGCACATGACGCCGATGCACCACGAAGGCTGTACGCGACGTCGACCCACCACGGATTTCGTAAAATGCACTTACCTGGATGACGTGCATACAAACGGAGCAACCAACAGAGGTGATTGAGCACACGAACGGGACGACAAAGTGGGACACAAGGTGAACATAGGGTGTTTGAGCGAGCGAGACACGTCAGAATAATTAGGGGTTCACATTTCTATAACAAAAACGACGATGATTCTTTAGCTAAAACTGTCGTCGTTTAAGTTTCCCATAATCACATAAATGTCACTGTCATACATTCTAAAACGGTTCTGTAAAATCATCTTAGAATGTGTGTCGTAAAAACAAAATTCATTCTTCATGAAGAACCGTCTTAGAATGTGCGTCATAGAAAGATAATTTTTTAGCGGTAAATGCATACTTTTCCTTTAACTTTATCTTTTTGTTCTTGATTTTACCAAGTTTTTTCTTCATCACCTTTGTTGAAACTTAATTAATTCTCGAGTTACTAATTCTCCCCCCAACAAATAATTTCTTTTTGTTGGTTTAAACCGTTAATGTTTCATAAAAACCCTCAGGCCTCAACTATATATATTGAGATCACACCTGCCACTCTAGTCACTCGTTTGTGACTTACCATCCAAGTCAAGTCTCTTCCAGTTGTAATACTTAATTCGTTCTAGCATCCAATATTCCGATCAACTGTTTATAAATCCCTTTCAATTAATCATTTTTATTATTATTTTAAATCAACACCTTTGTTTTCTTTTGCCTCTTTTCTATCTACAGGATAAAACCATTGGATGCCACAAAAGAAAAAAGAAGAGAAAATAATATATCAACAGATCCCTAACATAAAATAATAGATAAGTTATACAATTAGTGTTTTTTAATGCTTAAAATTATTTTCAATGTATTTTTAAAACATTATTCTTAAGAATTAATATTTACTAAAGGAGCATCGATGAAAGATTTTCATTTATTAAACAGACTGTAAACATGATTAACAAGCACTGATGTATAATACTAATAAAATTTAAAACCTAGTTTAAATAAATAAGGAAAACTTATATATATATATATATATATATATATATATATATATATATATATATATATATATATATATATATATATATATATATATATATTTCGAATTCCTTTTTTACATGATATATATTTCAAATACTTAAGAAAGATATATACTTCTTTTTATTGCTTATTATAAATAATTCAATATTATCAGTTATAGTAAAATATCTATTTTTATTACGTTCGAGTTTGGACACATTAAATATGACTTACTTGTCTATTCGCCCAACCTCCACTACAAACAATTTAAGGTCAAAATTAATCTAAATAACCACCAAACGTATAAAATAATTAATTAGTATATAGAGTGTATCTCGAGATCAATCATCACATGACCATATTTAGTTATGTTTTTCAGTATCGGATATGTTCTCTACCATGGATAGTAGTCAAAGGCATCAAATATATGCATTGGGATGCCAAGCTTAAGAACTTGTAAATAGAAGAGTTTAATGTTAATAATGCACTTACCGTAAAAAAATTTATACGGTTATTTAATTATAAATTATCGTTTAAATTATTTAAGATAATTATTTTAAAAATAAATATATTTATTATTAATAATAAATTATTATTGAATAATTATATATGTAAAATATTTAATAATTTAATGCATAACTATTTTTTCTTATACTAATTATTAAGATGACCCGAATTAAAAGAACTTGGCGGCTTCGTTTACTCTAATTATCTTAAGTAGCCGACCTCAAAAGTCGTATCAAAATCATAGAAAACTGTGCTATCATTTCTTGCAAATAATGATGCAGCAGGAAGAATGTGAACCTACCTACAAATGTTCCACCACTCATATATCCTTGATCTACTTTCCCCACATATCTTTCACATTTCTGTTCGTATATCAATCAACCACAATGATTAGCTTTATTTATTTTTTCTTAAAAACAGTATTCGTAAAAAGCATAATAAATGAAAAGGAAATTATTGTCAGAGTGCTCTTATGTGTACAAAAGAATTATAATTAAATTTATTTGCTTTGTTATATGATTAGTTTGTTTGCTTTGTTATATAACCACCAAAATATGGTCACACCCACGAAGTCTTTAAGCGGCTGATCGAGTCACATGCAGGTTGTGATATAGGTCTTTCTCTACATTTTAAAAGGAAAATTTGTGATATAGTTTATTTCTGACAATATTGATTAGAAGCACCCCGGGTCCTCCTTTCATGCACTGCATATGCAAAGCTCACAGAGAATGTGCAAATGGGATAAAATGGGGATCAAAACTTATGTTGCAATGTTAGTTGAGTCAAAGCTTTTCGCCTTTTCGGCAAGATGAGGACGATAGTTAGATTTTTAGTTTGAACTAATGTTCTGTCGTATATAGTAATTTGAGGAAAGCTTGGTTTAATCCCTCTGCCCCAAAAGATTTGGGTTACATGGTTAACAAATTACAAATCGTTTACATGATAACTTGATTTTGCATTATTAATCTTATCATATAACACATATATATTACATGTTTGTTTTTCTTTCAAAATATTTATTTCAATATATGACTCTTTGGATAGATAGAGGGACTAAAACGAATTTTTTTTCAACTTACGGATACTTAAAAAACCAATTTTAAATTTAAAAGATCAAAACCAAAATTTATTTAAAATTTAAAGGAACTAAAAAAATATATATTTAAGCCTTATCGATATTAAGTTTACACTTTTTATAATATATATATATATATATATATATATATATATGTGTGTGTGTGTGTGTCTTATATATCAGCTTAAAAAAAATAGTAGCTACACAAAAATCCAATCAGGCATAATCCCTCATGATCAAATTGCAGTGTAATTTGATCCTGGAAGGGAAGAAAGACAAAGAAAACTGCAAGTTTATTTGAAAAGAAAGAAAAGCTTACAAAAATTATTTTTTTCTACTATCCATGAAAAAAAAGTGTCTCACAATGTGTTCGAGGACTCTTTTATAGAATTAAAAAATATTGTAATTACACTTCATGTTATCTAAACTGAAACTATTTCTGTAGTACCCATTTACAATAAAAATTAATCGGGATCAAATTACATAACTCTTTCTAGTGTAGGATCGCAATCATAGAAAAATACATGGATTGAAGATATCATTCACAAACACATTGTTAATGCCCTTATTTTTAGTATATTATGGTGGGATAATTATCTCACTAATAATTATCCCACCATCCTTTTCATTAAACAATGGCAACATATAGAAATCTTTGTAATTTTTTAATTCCGTCTAATTTCATAACTCTTATATATATATATATATACACGAAAAAAGATCAAATTATATTGGTGTAACTTTGACAATTATTGTATTATTCTATAACTTTCAACTCAATAATATTTTGTTAAAACTTACCATTGGATTTGAAAAATTGTTTCACATAAATCACATATATAAAATTTTGTATTAATTCAAAATAATTTGTTTCTTCATTTATATAATTTAAAATTGACGCAATATAAACATTTCAAAATATACAAAAAATATGGATAATTTGATTACCTTCTTGTTACGGTTCAATCTTGACAAAATTTGATACAAACGATCTTAAAAATATGTAAATATAATTTAACGGTTGGATCAATAAAAATTACATTTTATATCAAGTCATAAAAATAGTGCAATAGTTGTCGAAGATACACCGGTGTAATTTGATTTCTCTTTATATTATAATAATAATAATAATAATAATATACTCATACAATTTTATATTAGCACATATTTTGCTATTTTGATTTATATAAATGCATTTTAAAAAAAAAATATTATCTTCATAAATACATTCACATTTGTATATAATAACTTAGATTAGATGAGGATAATTCAAGTTACTCCATAAATATTTTTCATCTTTACACTTTATTTTCTTTTAATTTAACAGTTTTAATGAATAACTTATCTTTGAGGGTTAAATTAAAAAAAAAGAATAACAATTAAAAATAATTCTTTTAAAGTTAATTATTCTTAAAGTAATTTAATTCCTCTTCAACTTAAATACACACATATGCTAACCTAATAATTCACCTCTACAAAAAATTAGAATAAATATCTTGAACGAGAGCATTTTTAGTTATCTTTTTCAATTAATGAGAATGTTTTAGCTACTTTTCTTTGACGGGTGTAGTTTTAACAATTTTTCTTAATCTTTTATCTCTTTCAATTTATTGTTTTCAATATCTTTATTTTAAACTTGGATTTCAATATTTTTTTAGAAGAAATTATCAATAATTGTATTGTCCAAGGTCCATAAAATACACGTGTCATGTTACGTGGCACTCTGAGAAACGCGTCAATCCTCCAGTCCAACATGGACGCTCAACGCTTAGTAGTCGGGCTCTCCAATAGACAAGTTATCTCTAACCTCTTACTAGTAGAATATAATGACATTTCTTTATTTTTGGCATGTATTTAATTATCTACAAAGTTACACATTAAGGTACAATTATCTACTAACAATTATCTCTAAATTACATTTTATATGTAACATTATCTATAAGTCATCGACTATAATTTACATGACAATAATTATCTGTAAGGTTAGTTACATTGCCATAAATACCCTTAGCAACAAGGGCCCGCAGCTCCCTCACCATTCTATAAGCATCATCAGGTTCCCTCGTACTCTCTCAACATAATGACTCACACATTCATTCATACTCACTTGAGACAAATATATTCACACCTACTTATATGCTTATTTTCTCATACTCTCCTAACTCAGGTACTTATTTGAACGTCGAAATCATTTATTTTGCAGGTTCCTCTTTTAGTTTTCTTAACAAATGTTACTCTCAGTCCGACATGCAAAGTCTAGGAGCCCACCTTAATCATGTCTACTCTGTCATGTGTTAGCTTCGAATTTTGGTAAGTACAATGATTAAAAATAAAATATTAATTAATTGAAGAATAATTTTAAAATTGCATTAAGTTGGACAAATGTAGTTAAAAATTATTTATATTTGAGTTCACCAAACCTTTTCTTTTTCTTGTAATTGAATCATCGGGGGAGTATATTTTATCTCAGTTAAATTAAATAGATAACTTGATTAGCCTATTTCAGAACAAAAAAAAAACCTTGATTAGCCTATTTCAGTAAAAAAAAAACCTTGATTAGCCTATCAATACTAAATGTGTATGTATTAAATGACATTTCTATGACTCAAGTAAGAGCATCTTCAATGATCGTCGCTCAATGAATTGTTTATTTTTAGATATTATTGATTAATTTTTTTATTATTGAAGGTGATTTATGTGTTATGTTGGATAATTTTTTTCCTGCAATTCTTCCTTTCTTTTAAGAGAAATGATTACAATAACTTTTTAACATTCTCTTCTTAATAGCTGTAAAAAAATCTCCACTTAATATATTTTATTATTGATTAAAATTTATTAGAAACCACAATATCATAGATGAAATTCATTAAATAAGAAGTATGAGATCTATAAAATTATTTATGATTTTTAATAAATTTTAATGAATAAAAATATATATTAAGATAAATATGTTAAAAAAATGCATTCCTAACTTTTCCTCTTCTAATTATAAAATCCATAGCAATTGTAAGTGAAGCTAGCCCAAAGCCTTAGCTACCATTATATATTTTTACATTTTTGTTATATATGGAAACCCTTTTCTTTGTTTTTGGTGTGAACCAAGTATCCTTCAATCAAAAATCAAGGATTAATCCTCAGAGGTACTGAGATCTATTTAAAGAGTTAACCTCTTCCAATAAATATTTTTCCATGTACATGAGTCAAAAATGAAACTCATGATCACATACTTAAAAAACAAAATTACTTATCAATTATATCAGATTGATTAATTATGTGAACCTTTTTCATGTCCTTGTTTTCTTTGTTCTGTCTTGTTTTTAATGTCTACGGTCATTTCAATTTGTTTGTTTTGATAGCATTAAAATCTCGGAATCTTGTATTTGTTTTTTGGTCTAAGTGAGAATGATATTTAAGATTCTTAGAGTGATACAATGGGTACAATCACCGTTAGGTATGCTTGTGCACATAACTAAAAGTAAATATTGATTTTCGTATATATATTTTTAATATAATACGAAAATTATACTTTTAATTTTTTATCATACGTTGATAAATACACTATAAAAAAATATATTATATATCATTTACTTTTTTTTTATCAATATGCACCAGTAATCCACACATATTACTAATTAAATTCATTATTAAAAATATATATATGTAACTTCACTTGAGGCTTTGAGCCATACTCCCTACCATTGAAGCATTAAACGCGTACTCAACTACCTCATGCATGTGGTTACGAAACAATGAATTCATCAATGATTAACATTTGCTCTAGAGATTGCAAATCGATATGTACATGTACTACTATACCATTTACTCTTATTATTGTTAATTTTGTCTTTTTTAAGCAAGTTAATTTTGTTAGAATGAATTGGTAATGGAAAAATAATAAAATATAGTTATTTTTGTTATTTTTTTATGAAATGAACCGCCACTAAAGCATGTTTTAGGGGAAAAAAAAATCAAGAGGGACCCTTATAGAAGGAGCGTGAGAAATTGGAGTACAATGGAGTGGGGATTTTGAATCCTTATCGTCTTTTCTTGCAGCATGCCCGTACTTCAATGAATTGATATACTTTTAGTGAATTACTTTTTTATGCTTACTAATCTGCAACCTGTGCACATGCACGGATTGTTTGGTAAGCGAGTTTACAAATGTTGATTAACAGTAAAATAGAGTTAAAGTCAAATACACAAAAATGAAAACCTATAGTCGCAGAAGTAGTAGGAATAATGGCACCAGAAATGACATTGTTTCCATAAAATAGAGATCGAGAAACAGGCTCACGAATAGCATCAATATCTCCTTGAGGGGGAGCAAACAAAAACTACAAAACAAATCCCCCACAGCAGTACCCACATCTTCATCTGAAGTAAAGAGATAAGCTACTTTTTTCTCTTAAAAATAAAAAAGAATAAATAAGATAAACCCAATTGCAAATGATATGTAAGCATTGTCACAACTATAGAGAACTTTGCATCACAACTATAGAGAACTTTGCAGCTTGTGAGTTTCCTCTTCCAAGTTCATTTGCCACTAACACTGCAAATTTAGAACTATAAAGTTAATATTCAGCAGCATATACTATTTATTTGGTAGATGATGACAAAAACAATTGTTACAACCATAAAAAGGCAAAGGGCGTCCTTACCTTGTTGCAGCCATGAAACCAAGCGCTATCATCATTTCCCATCCATTGATGTTAATACTGTAAATAATAAAATTTGCTTTTAATCTTTAACAGCAAAGCAATACTAAATGATACGAAACATGTTGGTAAGAAATTGTTTTCAGAAGAAAAGAAAAATTCAAAGGTGATAAGTTATACACAGTAATTCGTGTTACACGAATTCATCCCACTAAGCAATCTCCGAAATTCAAAATATAATAAGCCATATCAAGTATGCACAAACTAAATAAATAAACCACGTTAACATAGTCTGCCTTATATCACATTAAATGATTAGATTCTAATCCAACTAAAGATAAAAGTTAAGAAAGTAAAAAACAATAATCAACTACCTTCTTCCTAGATTTTACATAGGTATTCAGCATTTAACTCGGGCAAATCTTTGTACTCAAGCAAAAAGGAAGCAGAGAATCATTTGTATTTTCTTAGCACTATCACAGCCAATTGTAAAGACAAAATTTCAAATGGCCAGGGAATGAAGGACGAGGGAATAAAAAGGGAATAACAGTGATTTAAAATTTCAAGTCAAACTCCGGTCCTACCCCTTACACACCAAGCTACAGATAATGCATAATCTGGTATGAACCTATGAACTACCTTGCTATTAGTAACGTGTACCTTGTAAACATACCAATTAACAAAGACAGAAAAATACTCATTCTACATTGTTTTTCTTCAACCAGTTAAAACATCATATTAGGTACATGAGACATGACTTCAATTTCATAAGCAAGACAATAACAAAGTGTGAAAGAGGATATACTTGAATTAGTCCAAAATGCATTTTGAATAGAAATTTTCAAGCTCTGGAAAGCACAACCTATCAATAAAGCAATTGTTAGAGGATTTGAGCATGATTTCATACTTCAAATAACTCCTTAGAGCTTAATCTAGATAAATAATGTCTAAATACTACATCAATTTGTTATATTGTGATATGAACTAATCCATGAGAAGAAGAGGAAATTAAATTTGCAGAGATATATAAGAAAAATAATTGAAAAACAAAGAAACTTCAGGTTTATTTTTTGGTCATTCAATAAGTAGTCAATATTTTTTAAAGAAGAAGAAAAATACTGCTCTTTATTCAAATTGAGAAAAAGAGGTTCATACATCATGTTGTAGATAGCTAACAATCTAAGGTGAAACCTCTTTTATTTATTATCTTTCCTGAAGCATGAAAGCTAGAGAAGCCAACTTATTAAAGCAATAATGTTGCAGTTTCTTCTTACCCACTGAACACTAGGTGATGAAAAAGAGTGCATCAATTGAATGCAATCTTTGATAATGCCATCAAAATATGTGTAATGCAGCATTGGTGCCTTATTACATGACTTCAATACACCATCTCAAGGCCAGAGATTCTGCCACTTTGATATTATAAGTATTTGGCATAAACTGTTGCAACTGCAAAAATTTCACCCTCATGGTCCTAATAATGATTCCAATGCCAAAGTTTGCTTTTAATTTGGCTTTTGTAATGGCTTCTTCCATCTTTCATTCCTTCTTGTAACACTTTTATTGTCTTCAGTAAGTGGTAAAATGAGGCGGTGTACCTGTTGCATATAATCTGCTCAACTGACATTTTCTTTTGCTTGAACACCATTGGTTGATTTGGTTCCTACAATAACGTTAAACAAAGCAATTGGTATTATGATGTGACTAACTTTAGAAGCTTTTAAAAGATCATTCAGTAACTTATAAGCTCTGGATTACCGTTGATACTACACATTACACTAAGTTTTGTTTACCAACCTCATCTAGATGTAAAACACAAGCAATTGAAGGGAAGGGGCTAGTAGTGAGAGTAGGGGTAGGTAAGAGATTATTAGTGCAAGAAAATTCAATCTCAGGCCACGAACAACTTCAAAAGTAAAAAATATTAAAAAGAACTATTGGAGGAGAAATATACATATACCTGGGTATTTATGAGCGCAAGTATCCCATATACTGGGTCCTTTCCCACCTTCCCTTGCAGCACTTTCATAATACACAACAAAATTATGTATCTTAGATTCTGAATACATAAATGGTAATTGACAACAATAAACAAAATTGGAAGATTGTTCATGGGCTGAAACCTTCTTCATGAATAACATCATTGACACTCGTCCTACAGCAAAAGTCTTGGAGCAAAGCGATAGCATTTCAATATTATAATCGGTTTACTTACTAATTTGAAAAAATAGCACTACTCCATCCAATCACCTTTATGCACACCTACAATACATTCCATTGATTTTAGTAACTGCAATCCCAGTCTTTTTAATTCAGAAAATTAAAACTCCTATGGTAATAGGTTGATAAATTCAACCAAAAAAACATATAACCCACAACCTATCTTAAAACCTTTTCATCAATGTTCTAGATAAAGGTATAAATCAAGAGAGATAAAGGAATAACTTTCAAGGGTCGCCATCCTACCACATGATTATCAATCAATATATGGAAAAACATAGATACCCATAAAAGTGTAAAAGCTAATTGAAGGTAAAAGGAAAAAAAAAGGAGTCAACTTTTTTTTTTCCAGCTATGGTTGGATTCATAAAACATACCCCATATGCATGCAATGTCCGAAACACCCCCAAAAGCCTGATTAGATTAGATCTGTCATGAGGATTTTGAAGAAAAATAAAGAAGATGAAACTGATTCAAAGCAATCCTAAGAATTCAATCAAAAGACAGAGATTAAAAAAATAAAAGAGAGAGAGAGAGAGAGAGAGAGAGAGAGAGAGAGAGAGAGAGAGAGAGAGAATGCATAAAAAAAAGGAAGGAAAAAAAAGAACCTTAGTTTGATAGCCCTCCCTTCTCATATGCAAACACACAAATGAGATTGCTTTTGGATTCTTCGTCGTCCATGTCTTCTTTACATAAATTTTAATTTTTAATACATTATATTAAAATTGAAGTGTTTTCTTATCAAATAAATTGAATTTTAATATTATTATAATATTAATAATTCTTAATTTTAATTCAATTTGTACATTACAATTTTTTCACGCACTATATTAATTAATAAAGAAGAAGTAGATTAATTTTAATGATTTACTTCCATAATAAAGATGAAGTAGCTTTAAAATTATTTCTTAAAAAAATTTAAAAATACCTATATAGAAACTTACTAATTTAAGACATGTGTTACAGATAATTTTATCCCTTAAATTCTTTTTTGTGAAAGCTTAACATGTATCTCAATAACTAAAGGGATTAATCTCAATAACTAAAGGGATTAATCATTGATTCTTAGTAAAAAAGAAACACCAAATTCACCTACAAAGTATATTAAAAGTGTAAAAGTATACCCATATAGAAACTTAATAATTTAAGACACGTGTTACAAATAATTTTATCCCTTAAAATTTTTTATGTGAAAGCTTAACATGTATCTCAATAACTAAAGGGATTAATCTCAACAGCTAAAGGGATTAATCATTGATTCTTAGTTAAAAAAAAAACATCAAATTCACCTACAAAGTACATTAAAAGTGTAAAAGTAAAAGTGATTACATTTAGAAAAAAAATGACTATTTATCTAAAAATATAGATAAGATATTATTTATGATGTGTATGCAAAAAAGCACTATGATAAAACGAAAATAATCAAGTTGCACACAAATGCTAACGACAAAACACATACCCAGTGAAGATTACCATAAAATTACCTATACAAATGCTCTTTGTGCAACATCTTGATCGGTTTAGACTTGGATAATACTAAACTCAGGCAAAAAAACAAAACACAATGGAATACACGTGGCACTTTTTCTGACTTTTTGGTCATTTTGTCCTTACTTCATTGGTTGACACGTGCATTTTGGGCTTGCTTAATTTTTGGACGCGTGCATTTTGGCCTTCTTCTTTTGTTGATGGGTACTTTCATTTTGCTTTCAACTGAGGCATTAGCAGCCAGTTTTTCCCTCTTGACTTCATCTCCTTATTTCATTTTTGTTAACAAATTTAGCCAAAACAACCACTGCAGACACATTACCAAAAGGCTGGCAGCAAAATCAATGACAAAAAAAGAAGCTGAGACACAGTGTCAATTGCTGCTTATCAATCGTAAATTTTTTTCAATTTAATGTATAAAATAACTATTATAAAAATTAATAGATTTTTTATATATGATAATTTTTTTATTAAATAACAATAACAACATAATTGGTATAAATATTCATTTATTAAATTTTAGTTGGAGAGAATAAAAGTATCATAAGTTTGTAAGTCATTCACATTCATTATAAAAAAATATATAAATATAAAAAATAATATAATTTACTAATAAATCAAAGATTTCCTTTTAATCCAAACCCAGAGACTAAATGTATATAAATTTATATGCAAACTCATTCAAAAGATTGATTTTTGTTAAAGTTTTTTATCATTAATTAATCATAAATTTTTTTAGCATAGCTTATAAAATAATTAAAATAATTTTTACAATTTAATCTATAGAGTATCATTTTTACAATTTAAAATAATTTTTAAAAAATTATAATAGGCCCATGACACATTTACTAATATAAATACTATAAAGAAAAAAACAACTTTTTTATGAATTATCTAGAATTGTGACACAAGTCTACATATTAAAAAATATTAAAAAGAAGAAAGGATATGACTCCAATCAATCAAGATTTATAGTATTAGGTTCTAACATGGTTAAGAATAACTTAGTAATTTTGAAACTCCATGTGGTTATTATTGACTCATTTACATTAATGCATAGGCAAATATTAAAAGTTTTCAATTTAAAGTACCTGCATTCCTTACATATAGCACAAGTGAATTAATTAATGGCAGATTGTATCGAGTCCCAGCAGAGGCTGCTTCATTGGGTGAGAGAAGCAGCTTATACTTCAATCCAGATAAAATTCATGCAAACCTAAGACATCGAACCTACATCGCCCATAATAGAAATATTCATTAAAATGAGGATAACCATGTGACCTCGTTACACAGGAAAAATTGCATAAACTTACATAGCACACTAAATCACTACATATCCAGGGAAACAAAGGAACACAACGAACACATGCAAGACTTAACTGTAATATCAACAACTATATAGATGAAATCATAACAAAGAAAGGAGACTACAACAATATATGCATGTTTTAGAATATCTTTTTGTATGCTTAAACAACATTACTAAACCATTAAAACCAATTTTTTACACGTCCATGGCAACCCTATCCATGAGAACTCTTTTGTACAATTGTGCATCTTCTGCAATTGATTGTCCTGAATTACGAACACAACAAAAAAATAATACAAAATAGATAATATTAAAAATAGCCGAAAAAAAACCCAGATAACCAAGATAAAAAGGGTAGTATATTAGCATAAGCAACAATACCTTCAAGGCTCCAATTGCTCCAATTTCAGCTTCATAACCATGTTTTCCCACCATAATCTCATCCCCTGAAGACAAATCTGAAACATTGAAAACACAAAAACAACAAATTTAATTTCAATTACCGAATCCAAATATGCAAAAAAAAAACAAAAATTAAAACATTTCCCAAACCTTATCACAGAGGTCACCCACAACAAAAAAAAACATCTCAAGTTTTAAAACAAAAAGAAAAAAAATACGAATACACCATTCAATTTCATATCCAATTAGCAGAAATCTTGCCCTAAGCAAAATTTTCAAAAAAACCCTCAAAATCTGAGAAATCCCAAACACAATCCAAACTATACCAGACCGAAAACCCCAATAAAAAATGCAAAACACTAAGAAATTAAACAAAGGGGAAAAACCAAAGGGTAGTAAAAAAACAAAACCCTAGAACCAAAAAACCAACCTTTATCTCACCCCAAATGAAAAACAACAAATCGGTCATTCACATGAACGAAAGAGAACCTAACTTTACAGTGCTAGCTATCAAATCTATCACCTCAAATCTTAAGAACCACATGCATCTTACATTAGGACTTAGCTGAAGAGGAAGAGAGGCAAAGCAACGAAGCACTCCTCTGAGATGAAGCCAGGGAAAAGTGGGACGCGTCAACAAATGAAGCAACCCCACCGAAAAGCTTTAAAGAGAAAAGCACATGACACAACAAAACAGTGAAAACTGAATTACTCAGTAAGTGCGTGGCACAACCAGAGGAGTGGGAATTGGACACCCAAAATGACCAAAAAACCATTAAAAGGGACAATTGTCTAATTTTCAAGCATGAGCACACCAGTAATTTTCCTATACTTCTCTTTTATAATATAGGATATAGATAGATTACTTTTTTATACTTATAGAAGCATTCGAGTAACACACGTGAATAGGACATATATAACATTACTTTAATATAATCTTCCTTTTGCTGTGCCAAAAAAAGAAGTTAATTTGCGATTCGATTGATTATGAAATTGTGATCGAAGATATCACTTTATTTCAATATAAACCTATTAATGGGAGGGAAATTATTCGGATGCCAAAGTCAAATAGAAGTTGTGTACGTTTTTTGTAATTAAAATATACTTAGAGTATATTTCCATTGATGAATGAAGAGAGTTCAAGTGAAGTCATGTAATTAAAATTGACAAATGGTTGCGGTTATAATTCCGTTGTAAAAAAAAAGCAGAGGATAGGTGTCACATTCTCAATCAAGCGGTTTTTCTTAGAAGCCACATTTCCTAGGCAATTTACTTTTTTTGTTACAAATAGGTGTCACATTCTCGATCAAGTCTTTGTAATTTTTATTTGGTTTTTGAACAACATACTACTCCTATAATACCAATTTCACCGCACTTAATTATGGCTACCAAGTTTTATGGAAAAGATGTATGTTATGACTCATTATTTTATTTTCGATTAAATTAGATTTATACTTTCTTGCATTCATCTATCTACAACTCCTTCTTTCCGGGTGCATATAATTCATTTACATCTTATATAGTGTCAATTTTCCATATTGAAAACAAGTTGTTAGTTTGATTAAAGAACCCTTAAAGGCATTTTGGTTAAGATAAAAGTCTTATTTTAAAATATTTTTTGTTGGTTTATTGTTTTTCGAATCCTTAACCATAATTTCTTATCAACACTATCTAGAGATTTGCAAAAAGGTTTCGAAAAAGTTTATAAAATTTGCATACACACTATTCAATTCTTTTTCTAGTGTGTAACTTTTTTCCAAACTTTGTTAGAAGTGAAATGGACAAATGAATGCATACTTATCCAAGAGATTCTTTAACTTGCAAAGGATAAAGGTATACATGTAATATTACAAAAAAGAAAAATGTTTATACTTAGTTATTCATTTAAAACGCTGAAAATGTACTTACATCATGAATACTTGAATAATGGTCACACAAAACATGTCTTGCTCCCTTTAGATTTCCATGACATCTTAAGGAATTGCGTACTATTGGAGTGCAAGTATGAAGATTAAGTCTTACATTAGATAATAATGACCAACCTAGACAGTATATTTATGTGAGAGGACCCAAAAACTTAATTAATGTCTTAAGATTTTAGGTTAACTTTGGTATCAAGATCACTTGTGTGGTTTGCTCGTGACTTCTTGGTGGAGATCTCCTAGAGTTTTACACCCTTGTATTCTCAACAAATTGTATTAGAGAAAGTCACACAAGTGAACTTGAACCACACTAAACCCAAAACCTTAAGACATTCGATTTAAGGGTCTATCTCAGTTATATATTGCTCAACTTACTCATCTTTGCTTAATGTTGGACTTCATATCTTCACACTTGCACTCTAACAATCTTCCCTTAAGTGTAAGTATCTTTCACATGATATGCTTCCCTCAAAGCGAAAACACTTTCCATCCATGAATATTACTTGAACTATTAGTGGCCCTTATACATTACTACAAAAAACAACTTATACGTCGGTTATTAACTGTCGTCGTAGGCAACATCGTAGAAAATCTTCACTTTCTATGACAGTTCTATAAAAAATTATCTTAGACAAAGGTATTCTTTTAAGACGGTTCTTAGCTAAAAACCGTCTTAGAAGGGTACCTTTCTAAGACGGTTCTTAGTTGAAAACTGTCTTAGAAGGGTAAACTTTCTAAGACAATTTTTCAGTGAACCATCTTAGAATGTTTTTTTTAAATAAAATAAAATTTAAAAAATTGAAGATTCTAAGACAATTTTCCCAAAAATTGTCTTAGAAAGTATACTTTCTAAGATAGTTTTTCAAAGAATCGTCTTAGAATGTGTTATTTTTTTTTAAAAATATAATTCTAATAAAATAATAAAAAAGGAAAATTCTAATAAAAAAAGGATCATTGCATTTTGTAGCTTCAATATCCCATATAAAAATCTCCCCGCCAAGGCCACCAGAGGCAACCACATTGCTATAAAATTCACAACACTACCAAGGAATCAAAAAAATGGATTTGATAAGATTCAAACTTTAAATTCAATCAAACTATCTTTCATATTTGAGCACATAAAAAAGAGGAAAAAGAAGCATATGAAAAGTTCATAGTACATTGCATTTTTTCATCTACAACAACGCATGTAACACAATCTAAGTGGCGGAGTGTCCTAGTACATGTTCCAGTGGACAAGGCATTCCTTGTCTAGCACAAACATACAACCACCAAGTTAAACAAAAAGGATGTGAAAAAATTACATCAATATTAATGTACTATTATCATAAGAAAATAGTGAGGATTGATTAGAGCAAGTAACAATTAATAATCAACAAACCTTAAGGGTTGCATTTGAAGAACATGAAACAAGAACATTATCACCAACAAGAGCAACATCATTATCATGCAAAAATAAAATAAAAAAGTAATTTCTATCTATTTACATGTAACTTACATTTTAATGCATGCATTGTTATAAATTGTGTATATATATTATTTGGTTGGTATAAAAAAACACATTATTTCTATTCCTTAACTAGTGTAACATCTAACGCTCATGCGATCTTGGAATTAAACCAAAAGTATTTAAGATGAATAATTGGTGATTCTAGGTTCATTTTGTATAGAATAATAATATAATATTATTTTTTATTAACTTTTCCATTATTTTCACACACACAAATGCTAAGTATTATTCTCAAATGGTGTATGCCATTTTTCTTTTTCACATACACCTTTTATTTATTTATCTGACAATGGAGCCTTTATTTAACAATGTAAGCTTAGATTTCAGCACCAAAACCTCTAGTTATAGGAGCTTCATGACTAACCTATGCAAAGTACATTCAATTCATCATGTAAGGTGATACCAAATAGGTTAAGTATTATTCTATAAACTGTATAGTGTATACTTACAAGCAATCTTCCTGTCTTGATAACTAAGGCCTTTACTGTTTCCTTATCCCAAGGAACTAGCGTCTTCAAATCAATCAATTTACAAGAAATTCCTTCTTGAAGAATCACATAATAGCATTAGAATTTCAGTAGAGATAAAATCTAGACTTCCACTTAAAAAATGAAATCCTTATATTATAGCATAAATGGGAAATTTTAATGTAAAACTTTCTTTTACAGAATAGAACGACTTTGTTCTTCAGTAAACACATAAATTATGAATTGACACCAACTAGTTTAAAATAATATCAAGTTACTTATAAAGTCCTTAGAAAATAAGAGAGGAGAGCCAACAAATGGGATCATATTACTAGTTTCAGTTAGACTAACTAGTTATGTAGTTATACTAATGAATTAGGTCAAGTACAAGTATAATACTACCTTTGATCATTTTCGTAAGAAACTTTTGGGATGTAATCTCTTCGTCTTTTTATAAGATTCCCTTCAAATTATCTAATACATTAGTTACCATTTTTTCACGAGGGTGCTTGGTGCAGTATGCATGACAGTGATAAGAATAGCAATATCTTCATTTGGTAATGGTACATGGAGTAGATTTCAGTTCATACGAGTCAAGTCCTACCCCAATAAAATCCCAAACATTCCAAATTTAAATTGGAGAATAAAAAGTTTTCAAGGATGCATCTGAGCAAAATTTGAGGGGATGTAGAAGGTATTTCAGCTTGATTGTTCTAGATCAATATTTAATTATTAGAAAAGAACTCAATCATAAATCTTTGAAAATAGTTTAATGGCAAACTAAAGTTCAACTGAGAGATTTTAAATACTCATTATGTGACCAAAACTTGTCAAGAAGCAACCTAGATCTAAATAGCTTTTTTGTGAAAATTATTTTTGACAAAACACAATGGTTTTGAGATAAAATTAAAGGCAAGTTGTAATGACATACAATCTCGATGAGGTAACACACGAACAGTTGCATGCAATTCTTGTATGGCTGCATGAGGGGGGGCAACAGTAACCTTGATTTTCTAAAGAAATAGAGAAAAACAAACATTTTTTCTAAACAACATATTTTGAAAATTCAAGAAAAATCAGTGCCTTCTTAATAATTTCTTTCTCCAACAAGGAAGCTTAATTATTATCTCAAGGCTATGGAATTAATAATGTATGTAGTTGAGTTCAAAAATCAGGTATCTAATCCTAATCACCATCAACCTTTCAGCTGCTCAATGTAAAAAACATGTTGTAGGATAGAAGTATAGGAAGGCTTACATATTGAAAACAATTCAAAATCAAAAGATTCTTTGCGGTCACCTTTGGTAGAAAAGCTAATTATACCATAATGGTTTCACCCAAACATTATCTATAACTGCAACAGTCTAGTACCATCTAAGGAACCTCTGAATCAACTAAATCTAGCATGAACTTGGTTCACATACCAGGGCAGGCCAGTAAAGGGCTTCATTAGGTATTCAAATTAGCAACATGTCTTAGTTTTCCCCTTTAGTACTATGCATATGAAAGCCCTAAACTTGCATAATTGAAGTTTTAATCAGGATTTATGCATCGATATTGATGGTTTCATTAAGGGAATACAGAAGAAGAAATAGGGAGCAGAACAAAGATTTTACAACATAAGGAAATAGTCCCAGTGCAGCTATGCAGTATACACATAACTCAAATTCTAGATCCTTTGTTGAATGGCAAGTTTACTTATAATCAAAATTGAGCAATTGAATTGAATTGAAATAAAATTGAACAAACTCGAAGGATGAAGAACTCTCAGAGGTTCCAATGTCGTCCTCATCACTATCGTTGGTGTTGTCATATTGGAGGTTGGTAGCAGATTCCTCGACCCTAGGAGCGTCATTCCTCCTTTGGTACTTGAGCTACACGAGGGCTGTGTGGATGAGGCACTACAACGTGTAGCCAGAGATCCGTCGACGGATCGACGTGTTGGGGTTCTCCTTGACGGTGCAGGCGAGCATCACCACCGAGACCACCATGAATGCTATGTTCCACATCATGTCGAGCACTGCCACCGGCTTCGAGTAGGTCCAGACGGTGCAACGCTCTTCCAGCTCACGCGCAACCATCTCTTAGACCATAATGGAGTGGCCGTGGAGGCCAAGGAGGAGCTCTAGGATAGGGAGGCAGGCGATGGCATCGGGGCAAGGGAGAAGGAGCGGTGCGTGGGGCTAAGGGATGAAGTTTGGTGATAACATGTTGATGATGGCTAGCTTGAGAGAGAAATGCAAAACTGAAGTTGAAACAAATTAATACAGAGAAGATGGAAGTGTTTCTTCAATTTATCAGGATCCTCATGTGACCCGTGCGACCTGAAATCCAAAGGTCACAGTCAACGAAAAGTCTTTCATCCTTCCCCGACGGTTTTCACAAAATCGTCTTAGAAAAATATGATTTTAAGATAGTTTTTGCGAAACCATTTTACAAAACTACCATTCTAAGACGGTTTTCCTAAAACTGTCTGCGTTGAAAAACCTTATATTTACAAAATTGTCACCGCCTTATATACTAAGATGATTTTTTGGGAACCATCATCGAATGTGCGTTGTAAAAAAGTGTTTTTTTTAGTAGTGATAGCTTAGCCATTGTCGCTATGCTCTAGACACTTACACCATCGTACCAAGGTTAGCTTACATCAATGAGACACATCTCTCAATCACTACATTGTTAGGAATACTTTCAACAAAGGGATCTCCATGCATGAATCCACCACCAATTCCATTATGCCTCAATACTTGTCTGAGTCGGTTACCAAGTTGAATCATTGTCTCTGATATCACTTATTAAGAATACGAGGAAGTAAAACTCTAAGAGATCTCTACCATTGGACCATGAGCAAACCACACAGGTAAATTTAATACCACATTCAACCCAAACCTTAATTAAGGCATTAGTTTTGCAGGTCTTTATCACTTATATATTTTTCAATTTATTCACTCTTACCTAATTTAAAACTTCATCTTCACACTTGCACTTCAACATGTAGATTTCCATATTTATGCCAATAATATTAACCTTGGTGCGAATATGAATTAGATCCCCCATTTGCAATATTAACAACCTAAAGTCAAATCACACAACATGGGGGTAGTGGCTCGGTAATTGAAGAGGATTAATTCAAAACAACCATTTACTACATAATTAAAGATGACCCTTTCTTTGTTCCCCTTCAAATCAAACTTCATAATATAAAATTTATTATCAACATCCATTATGTCAAATCTTGCTTGTAAACACCACGCCTTTTTCAGTTTCTCTTTCATAACAATATACCTGATCTTCTTCTCGCATAGCTTAATGATGATAGCATTGTCACTAACTACACGATTCCTTAAATACTTGGTCATCAAGATACACCTTATGATATGAACCTTCATTGCACAAGGGCTGACTTAGGATCATCTAGGATTAAACCTTGATGGAAAATTCGGAAATTAATTAAGAAAAAGGTTGGGAAATTGGCAAGATTCAAGGGTTGGGCAGTGGCTAATTTCCTGGGTCTTAATAAGGTGGATCTTGGCATAAAATGGATGAATGGGATGGTAAAAACATAGGTTAAGTGGTGGCTGAACAGAAATATAGAAATGGTTATAACTCAAGCTACAGAGCTCCAAATAAGTTGATTCCAAAACAAGGTGAAAGGTCTCGTTTTAAGTTTTAATTTAGGCTCAAGAATCACTTAATTTGAACGAGTAAAATGAGAGTTATGTTCACGAGATAATTTTGGGCAGAATTGGATTTTCTGGAAATTGTGGTTTGAAGGAACAAGGTTGAAGATGAAATGGTGGAAGGAAAGAATCACTCTTTCCAGCGAGGGCAATACACAAAGGATGTGAAAGACCTTTGATATAGCCAGGGTGTTGTTGAATCACTCAAGAACTTAGGAGAATCACTCTCACTAAGATAAAAGAGATAAACTCTAATTTTCTGAATAAAACTCAACTTGTGTTTATTAATAAAATGGTTCAGCTTATATAGAAGCTTTACATCAGATTTTAGTAATGATCCACTAACCTAGAATTAAAAGAACTTAATGCCAATAACCTAGGGAATTAAAATAACTTAATGACTGAGTGAAACTAAAATTGTGGCAACCAAAAGTCACCCCCAACAGCCATCAAGCCAGCCACCATTTGGTCTCCCAAAAGGCTGATGCCTAGGTTGCCAATTGGGCCCTTATTACAACTTGAACTCAACCAAACTAAAGCCCTTTTAGTTGATTAACCCAAAACATATTTTTGGTCAGCCAACTTTACAAGGATTGGACCATTATTTAGACAAACTAAACACTCTAAAATTGAGACAAAGTGGTGTCATTTAGTCCTCCTCCATTTGGGCCATGATACAACTCACAACCTTGGACTTTTCTCCTTGAAACTTGGGCTTGTATTCAAATAGTATGGACAACACTTTTTGAAGAGCTTCCTTGGTTTTCCTTGCTCTAGCCCTTGTCATTGGTCCTCCAAGTCCTTCAAGTGGATCCTTGCCCTTGCTCTTGGTCATGTCCTTATCATTACCTTAGCTAGCAGTCTTTTTCTATCTCCGTGTTCTACTACATTAGCTTTTGAGCAACATGATTCTCTTTCTTCCTTTGTGACATTCTATTCTTGTTTTTAATGACTATCACAAAATTAAATTGTAGGTTGTGAAGCCTCAAGCATATTTTTCTAATGCATATGGTGTTGAGAGTTACTCTATATAGTGGTTTTTCTCACAACACCTGTTGTTTGCTATTGGTCAAAGAGAAAACAAAACCTTTCTTCCTTTTTTTGAATTGAAACAAAACCTTCCTTAATAATAATTATAAGCTCCTAATTAAACTTAGATGTTAGACAAGCCATAAATTGCTTATTTTCCTTCAAATTTAGTCAACTGTTGCTTATTTAAAAATTATTTTGTTAAAAGTTTAATGATTAATTATTTATTTAGTTCTTATAGTTGTCCAAATTTTACCTTTTAGTTCTTAAACTTAAAAATCATTCATTTTAGTCTTTATACATAATATTTTTAGTTTAGTTTCTATGAATTTAGAAGGTGTCATATCCTAATTTCGTCCGGGGACCCTTGTTTGATGGCATGCAACTCTCGTTTGACCACTTCGAGGAACTTGGCGCCCATTGTTAGGCAATTTGTGAAGTCCCGAGACATGCCGGAAGTCCAAAGAAAGCATTGTAGCACAATCCGTGAAGTTCCGTGACATGACGGAAATTAAAAGGAAGGGTTAGTGCGCAATCTGTAAAGTTCCGTAACATTCCGGAAGGCAAAAAAGGGATGATTACGTAATCCGAAAGGGTCCGCAACATTATGGAAAGAAAACAAGTATCGTTACGAAATTCGTAAGTTTCCGTAACTTTACGAAAAAAGAATCACCAAAAAAAGGTAGGGGGTGTATTTAATAAAAAAGGGGGTTCAAATAGCAATCAGGCCCACTTTGGCCCTCTAGAAGGCGGTTGCTTCTGGAGGAAGCCACCTTGCTCGCATGGGCGAGCTGGGTGGCAAGCTTCTCCCCCATTTTCCTATAAATAGGGGGAGAAGTGAAGATGAAAAATGTTCAGCCCTCCTGGTAATTCGAGACCACTTGAAATTAGTGAAAAAAATTGGTTCCTTGAAGAAAATCCAAGCCGAGGCACTTCCGTAACGTTTCTGTAACGTTTCCGTGGGTGATTTCGCGAAGATTTTCGACCGTTCTTCGACGTTCTTCGTCGTTCTTTGGTCTTCAACCGGTAAGTTCCCTAAATCGAACTTTTCAGTTCATTCTATGTACCCTTAGTGGTCCTCATTTGTTTCATGTACTTTCGTTTTCATTTCATTTACTTTCCGTACCCTCTTTTGACGTGCTTTAGTGATTCGCTTAAGTTATTTTCTCGCCTAATAAAAAATAAAATAAATTTCCACCGATCATTTGAATTGTAATATCCGTTAATTTCTGTTAAAATGAAATCCGACCGTTCGGTCATGCCGTAACCACGTTGGAAACCAAAAAGAGTTAAAATAATAATATAATAATCGAAAATATCTTTTTAGTAAAATAAAACAAAAAACTTAATCGGACGTTTTTCTTTGGGATTTCTCTTTCTTAATCGAATCGACTAATAACCAAAGTGAAACTAAGGCTAAAATCAATTCATAAACCAAACTTTTGTCATCACCTAAAAAAGCCATTTTCAAAGGTCCAACGCCTTGAAATGGTCTTTTCCGCTTTTATTGGTTAAGTATAGATTTCTAAAAAACCTAAAATCAACATGTAACTTTATTACCCCTTTCAAAAATAAAGAAATCATTAATGGTCCAATGCCTTAATGTTTTTCTCACTTTTCAAAAGAATCGAAAGATTATTTAATGGTCCAACGCCTTAAATGACCTTTCATTCAATAAAAACATGTCTTGCAAAAAGGATAAAAAGAATCACTTGATAAAGAAAGAACTATGTAGGTCTGATTTCCTCATCACAATTGAGGAATACGTAGGAGCAAAGGGAAACACCCTTGTCGATCACAAAAAGATAAAAATATAAAAAGGCACATAAAAGATATAAAGAACGTAAAAAGGGAACGTAAAAATCAAAGTCATGTTTGCACATTTGATTAAAGGCTGCCGTCTCTTGTGACGGACGTGTGGGGTGCTAATACCTTCCTCGTGCGTAAATACAACTCCCGAACCTTTCATTTAAAGTTTGTAGATCAAGTATTTTCTGATTTTTTTGACGTTTTCCTTGAATAAACGTTGGTGGCGACTCCGCGCGTTTTTCTTTTCTTGGAACACGCACCCGCGAGTCACGCGTCGCCCTCCCGCCGAAGGGTAGGTTGCGATAGAAGGTAAGGATGAAAAAGGATAAGGACGATATATATATATATATATATATATATATATATATATATATATATATAATAATAATAATAATTATGAACCCTATAATTATACGTAGAATGTCAAAATTTAATGTCATATGACTATTTAAAAAGTTACATGACTTTTTAAGTATTGAATCTTGATCATTCATATTTAATTATATGATCTAGATTCAATCTTCTCACTCTCATAAGATACTTTCCTCTCACATGACATATTCTCTCTATATATATGTGGAGTAAAAGTGATAAAAAAGAAGTTATGTGCATAGAAATCAAAATGGATGATTTTTAAACTTAAGTATAGAAAATAAAAGATAAAGTTTTTATAATTATAAAGACTAAACCAATAATTAAACAAAAAATAATAAAAAAAGATACTATTAATTACTTGTTTCAATTTTATTGTTAGATAAGACACTACTATAATTTGGCCAATCTTTTCAAAATCGAAAAAGTACTTATTCTTTTAGCTAAAAAACAGCTTTCGTGAATTTCATAACACAACCAATCATGGTCACAATGTGATTCAATCATTATAGGTAGTATCTACAAATTAAAAAGAAAAGTCACACATATATAGTATAATGCACACTTATATATACGGAGAATACTTTAGTAGAATGAATTTCATTAATTAATTGTACTATTTCATTCACAATGATTTGAATTGACTTTAGTATAATTTGTAGTTATTCACTGATTGAAACAATGATTTGCTTTCAATCAATTGGTTGTTTGATGCTTTCAAACCAATTTTATAGTTTTTTATGATCGGAACAATAAAACAAAAGTGGAGAAACACCTCTCAACAATATAACTTTTGTAAGTGTAGCTATTTTACACAAAAATAAATAAATATATACATATAAAAATAGAAAACATATTAGGAAAAAAATGTATAACAACAAAGATCTATTCATGGCGTAGTTCTCCATGATATAACTAGACTTTAGAGGATCAAGGTTCCATGCACATGAGGGCGGTTCCTTGTTCCGGATGATCGTATATCTCTATTCTCAATACAATACCAAACTACTCAATTTCTCAATCTTAATCAACAATTTGAAAATGAGCTGTGTTCCATGGCGTATACACCAGCAATTGAAATTAGTGATTGGACTTTTTTGGTGGGATAAAACTTACTATTGCGAACCATGCATTACTGGTTCCAATGAGTAAGAAGAACAAGGTACAAACTACAAATGGTGGTGTGGTTCCGAATTCCCATAACTTTCTATTGGTTTACGAGAGAGTTTCAATTTCAATAGTAGTGTGTGAATCTAGGAAGTCCACGTTCAACTACTCCACATGTATACACGACGGCTACGCTTGCCATCCTTGCCTCGATTAGGAGTTTGGGCTAGCAGGATATATGTTATTATTTATCTCAACAAGTGGATATAATCTCATGTTTTGTAAATAGTAACCGATTTTTTTTTGGTGAGTCTATGCATGGTTACTTGAAAATAATAGCCATAGGGCACTTAGATTGAAAAAAGTACATCATCAAATATTATTTAAATGCACATGTATAAACATGTGGATTTCATATGATTTCGTGTAGAATGATTTCATACTCCCTTCCTTCCGTATCAAAATAACTGTGATCTTAAATTAATTTACATAAATCAACAAAAACTAATAAAAAAGAATAATGATGTTATAAAACTAGTATTAATATTACATTAAAAAACTAAAGTGACACTTATTATGAGTATCAGTAGAAAAAATAATTGATATTACATTAAAAAAATTAAATATTACACTTATTTGAAACATGTTTTTTAAATATAACACTTATTTTAGGAAGGAGAAAATATCTTATAACATTATTGATATGTTAGTGTAATTCTTCAAGAGTCTAAACATTGTCTCGTATACATAACATTTTAGAAATTTTATTAAAAACATTAACTAATAAATTTATTAATTATGAGGGTAATTAAAAGAACTAAAGCCAATAATTATTTTAAGAAAAAAGATAAGATTATGTCTTCTTAATGTTATGGGTAATTTTGATAAAAACATAAATTTTGAATAAATTTGATGCTACTAACTAAGGTCTTGTTTGGGTAGTTGTAATTTTTTATTTTCAAATGTAGTTTTTCAAACAAAATTAGTTTGGTAAAAATGAAGGTCAAATTGATTTTAACTCAATTTTGAACTTTTCATTACCTTCCATTTCAAAATAAAAAAAAGGATTTATTAAAATGATTTTTAGTTTTAAAAAGTGCATTCTCCCTACAAGGAATGGAGGGGTATCTGCAAAAGGGACTCTGACGCTCTCAAGTAAGTTTTTGAGCGAACTCAGGATTATTAAAGTATAGAACCTGATTATTTGTAATGATGGATGGAAAAACCTTGGATCGTTGCTCGAGGGGGTTGTTGTAACAACATAACAACCTCTCTTGAGTGTAACAACCTTGTAACAAATTAACAACCTTGACAGTTACAACGGTCTAACTGCCCAACTGTGCGGCACTAGGGTTGACTATTTGAAGGACATCCATGCTCAGGGTTAGGTTGATTGGGATGAAAGTATGACGCGTCACATGGCATGTCATTTGTGGACCCAGGTCAGTACAAGTTTATAAATAAGAAATCTTATAAAAATTAATAAACAACAAGATAAATATAATTAAAATTTTATTACAATTTATCATGTGATATTAAATGATTGCCTCACATGAATTTTAGATAATTAGAATTCTTCGGTTTGAAATAAAAAAAAACTGATACAAAAATCATCTAAGTTCTCATCAAGCTAGCTTTGGGGACAATGAGAATTGAAGGTTGCTCTTCATTCGATTTTGATTACAAACCTTGTCACTTTAATACATCTCACTATACATTCCATGTTGGAACTTGGAAAGTTAGATAATCATTCTGAAGTCTCTAGAAAAATGGGAAAAACAAAAATTGGAATTGAAGAAGGTGATCAAGAAATTTTGAAGGTGATTGTTATGAGTAGAAAATTCTACTCTATGGATCCTAGCATTCGAGGTCTAGGTACCTCCAGAAAAGCAAGGGAAGAAAGGAAAGCTGAATATTATTTCTCCTTGCTTCTCAAGGGAAGGCACCCTCTTACATATCTAAGGCTAGGTGCTAAGGAGGGGGGGGGGGGACAAGCTCCCGACAACACTAACAAAATATAAGCAAAAATCATAAAATATCCTAACATAATTATTCCTTTCTAACAACCTATATAAGGCATCACTACTAAAAAATATACATTTAACATTGCTAGGTTAACATCGATTTTCTACAAAACCGATGTTAACACAAACGCGGTGGCATACTTGTAAATAAAACCAGTTTATTAACATCGGTTTTTAAAAAAACCAATGCTAACATGACGTAGGTAACATCAGTTTTGTCAAAACCGATATTAATGATTCTATGTTAACACCATTTTTAAAAAAAAACCAATGTTGTGTTTTTACTTATATTAAAAACTGAAAAGCTTTGTCTCTTCTCGCGCCCATCAGTCTCTCGCAAACTCTTGCTTCTCCCTAACCCCCCACGCTCACTCTCGCAAAGGCACCCTCAGGCCACCGTCGCCGCTGCCATTGTTCCTGACCCCCGACGCTGAGTCTCGCATAGCCACCCTCAGCCTACCATCGTCACTGTGACGCTCACCCCACCCTCGTGTTTTGGTAAGTTTTGTTGTTTTCCTTGAAAGAACTTCGTTTCTCACCCCTCCCTCAGGTCACTACCATTGTCTTTGAACAAGCTTCGTTGGTTTCCTTGCAGGCATTCCATTGGCACGAAAGCAGTCTTTGCTCATCCTTGTACTCGCAATCACAAGGTAAGTTTTGGTTGTGCTTTCCATTATGTTAACTTCCCTTAGTTATAACTTCCCTTAAACTGAGCTTTTAACTTTCCTTACTTGGTCGCAACCTGTATTTGACTTAATGCGTAGCGTAGTGTAGTGTTGTTGATTTTGATTGAGGTAGCGTAGTGTTCCAAATACTTGTGACCACTGTACTTTGTCTCATTTTGATTGAGGTAGCATAGTGTTGTTCATTGGGGGCAGGGCATGAGGAGATTGAATAATGGGTAGCATAGTGTTATGACAAACATACACTGGAAGCAGGGTTGTTTGCATAGTGTAAGCATGGTTGTTATCACACTAGCGTAGTGTTGTTCATGTGTGCAGTAACCCTTTAATGAGTTTTTTATTTGGCTGATAAAAAAATTTGCTGACAAACAATAATTTGATTATCTATTTAGAGAATTTGGCATTTAAGTTCCTATGGTATGACATGTTCAATTTTTATTTCCAAGTCATTGTTTTCTTCTTTGTTCTTTCTTGGTAAAATTGTAATGCCTATGCTTTGCCTTACTCCTATTCAGATGAAAATCCTTTGCTTGCAGTAGTTGTTATCTACATTGCCAATACATGAGAGGTAATTGTTATCTACAGACTTTATTGTTTAACTGATTTGCGGTCCCAGTTTATGATGTTTGGATTGATAACTGATTTGCTTGCAGTTTATCATGTTGGGATAACTGATTTGCTCAGCTTCTATTAAGTTATGATGTTTAGATTGATAATACTAGGCTTTATTCTTTCCGTTGCTTATATTGTTTCTCTTAATAGTGATGTTTATGTGGCTGAAATAGATAAATGTTCTAATAATAATGGAGTAGGCTCTAAAGGTGCAAGAATGGTCTTTTTGTGTATCTAGTGGACTAGTAGTTAATCTGTTTGAGTTTAATTTGTAATAACCCTGAACATGACAACACCCAAGTCCATTATAGAAATCATCAGAACCATTCCCTGCAGCAACAACAACTTCTTGTTTTTTCTTGTCCAGTCCATGATCCCTTGCACTTGTCAAATCACTAGGCATGTTGGTGGAGTTGTGGTTCTTACCATTAGAGATTTATGGTCATTAGAATGTCCATCTGATTTAGCAAATGCCTTGTCACCTTTCATAGAGTTTGAACAAAGACCCCCCATATGAAAAACTCAATCTTTATACAAAAAAATAAACAAAACTCCTCATGTAGCAGCTCAGGTCACCCAAATCAGGAACTGATATAAATTATATTAGAGCACACTTTTTTCAAAATATTATGGTGAAGTCTTGACATCTTCTATATATATGTATGCTTTGGTGAAGAGGGAAACTTGCAATTACAACATCCTTGTGTTCAATTGTTGGTGCCTATGGCTACAATGAGTTCAATTGTTGTCATGTACCTAAAATTCCGAGTCATATTACAAAGGACAAAGTTTTTATTTTTTTTCTTAGTAGGATTCAGTTAATAGCATAGACAGACCTGCAATATGTGAAAGCATGTAACAAGTTGCCTAATTCTAAAGCTCATGTTGTGCCACATTCTTTGACCAAACTAAGCATCATAATTTCATTTGGAAACATACCTTCATTCAAATTATTGCAATGAATATAGGCTGCAATCATAGCAGTCCAACAAATGATACTAGCCTTAGACAAGCCATCAAAAACCCTTCTCGCATAAGCTAAATTTTCACATTTAACATACATATCAATCAAAGCAGTACATAGAGGAACTCTTGATTTTCCACACTTCCCATTTCTCATTACATAAGCAAGCATGGCTTTCCCCAATTTCAAATCAGCGAGTTCTTCCAAGACATGTGTGATGCTTATCATTCCAATTTCACTAGGCTTGACTCTCATAACATGCATATCTCTCAAAAGGTCCAATGTTTCTTGAAGCAACCCACTCCTATCATAGCTCCTAATCATACTGCTCCAAGAAACAACATCCTTGTTCTTAATGTTATCAAATAATAAGTGTCCATTAGTGACAATAAACAATAGCTTAATTTAAACAAAAACAAGGCACCCGATGGGTCAAAACACCTTAGTAGTGGCTCTAGTTTTTAATCATAATTCCTAGCTAGTAGTGGTTGTAGTTTATGTATGTTGTGCTATTTTGTGCTCACTTTAAATCTGCACTCACCCATTTTAAGTTGTCCATGAAATGCTACCTTAGTTTCTTTGAAATTTCAAAGCTACTTAACAAACACCACCATGTTTATTAAATAAGGCTTCATATTACATAATCTTATGCTTAGATGCCTAGGATATAACAACCTTCTCCCATAGATGCCTAGGATATAACAACCTTCTCCCATAGTATGCGTGTTCTATTTTCCTTTTTAAAATTTAGTAATTCCAATAACATGGACATGGAGAGTGTTGTGTGCAGCTTGTTAGACCAAAATCACCCCTTTCACTAGTAGGATATGTCTCAACAATCCAGACTGGTTTTGAAAATAGTCTGCACAAACTAGAATCCCTTTGATTCATCAGAGGCCAAACTAAAATTCCTTTGATTCATCAGAGGCCAAACTAGAATCCCTTTGTCTAAATATTCTAGAAAACAGAGGAGAGGATGAAGTAAGTGGTTAATTTCTACAAATATGAACCCTTAATAACTAGTCTGAGATATGTAGATCATAATAAGAAAAAGATACAATCATGCCATTAATACAAAGTGTGCAACTTTAGCATTGTGCTAGAAATTAATTGCGTGGCAAAAAGTATTGTCTATAGTGAATTAAATGGTAAAGGATTCTTTGAAGACTATCTTGAAGAACTACTTACAAAAGTAAAATTTGAAACTGTTTGACTTATTGAGATTGTATGACTGTCCTCACTATTGTGTATGGTAGTTAGAGTTATGATTTTTGAGACACTGACGACGTGAATTGATAAATTCAAAATATAGTGCAGCTAGCATGCACTATTGTTAGATTTCTCCTACAGTTACTTTTTGGTCCAATTTTTCTTTATACAAGTATGTTCAAGGGAAATCCGATTCGCTGGAAAGCGCACCGAGTCGTCAAGTATTTAAAATTAAAACGGATGAATCCGAGTATCGAACTCAGGGAAACTAGTATTAAACAGAGTTAAATTCAAAAATAAGGCATTGTTGAAAGAAACATTGATAATTGATGGTTTAGAATAGAATTAAACTAAGTCTAGGCTAAAAACAGTAAAAATGCAAGTAAGTAAGATTGACAGCAGTAGGTAAAAGTGTTGGGTCTTTCTAAGAAACAAGCTGATGCATATAAGGATATTTCTCTAATCAATCATGCTTTTATGTTCTATGTTGTGGTCTAATTTACTAAACCTCGATCCCTCGCAAGTTTAGACTAATTTAACCTAAGCTTCGTCCGCAGATCCCTCTTGTAAGACCAGGCTTAACTTAAACAGCATTATCGTAACAACATATTTAAAACCAAAACTTAATCCGCAAATCCCTCATTTAAGACTAAGTTTCAATCCTGCTTCTATCAAGTTCTAAGGTAACAGTATATTTCCCAATGCTAAAGTCACCTAACTGTACACACAAATGGGTGATCAGACCAAGAGCATGCAGAAATTAAGCATTGAAAGAAGCATTGAACATGGAAAAAACAATCAATTAGATATTAAAGTAATTACATAAGTTGTTCCTTAGAAATTCCCAAAAGGGGTGTTTAGCCAGCCATACAGAAAAACCTTAACACAAATGAGATTAAGAGTAGAGAATAATCATTCCTTACACAAGAAGGGGGATCCCTTCTCCTCTTCTTAGCATCTCACAATCACTCTACAACTCACTAATCTCTCTCTAATTACAAAACCTAGGTCTCTCTGCAAAAGTTGCTCCTCTTACTTCCTCCAGAGCTCCTTTCTCGAAATAGGCACTGTGGTGTAATGGTGATTCTCTGGATTGTCAGCTTTAAATAGGCTCTAAACTCGCGACGTTGCGCTTAGCGCCACCCTCGCGCTTAGCACGAGTTAGTGGATTTGAGCTTAGCGCCCTTCATGTGTTGAGTCTGGCTGAAGACAACAGCTACGCTTAGCGAGCAAATCTCGTGCTTAGCGCGCGACCTTGATATTGATGCTCTGCCAGATTCTTTTATAGCGCTAAGCGTGCTGAAGCTGCGCTTAGCATGGTATGCATGCTTAGCCCAAATGGTGAGCTGAGCCCAACTGCCACTTTCAACACTTCATGACTTAACCTCTTTTAACCTGAAATTGCACATATTTTATCATTAAATCCCATGAAAAATATTCTAGAGACAACTATAACAATAAAACAAGATTTATTTACAAATTCCTACAAAATAACTATAAATTGGGGAAACTATACAAGTTTAGGAAAATGTTTTCTATACAAAAGTTAGTCATATAAGACGACTAACAACTACAATATGCCTCCTTGAATTAATTAATAGTCCTGTCATACTTTAAGCCTACTTATTGTCACATATTGATATCTGTTTTTCGGAATGATGATTCATGTAGGTGGCCATTGAGTTAAGTATTGGATTGTTGCTTTCATTTTGGACTGTGCTGCTCATCATCATAAGTACAAATATTTGTTACCAATTAACGTTTTTATTACTTGTTCACTGCCATTAATGACAATTGATATATCCTATACAAATTATGTTCATGACGAGTGAACCTTAGATTCCCGTTTGAGACTGAATGCAATGATTCTTGCGGACAGTTTGCATTAATCATTGTATTCAATCTTGAATTGTCCGTTTGGATAGTTTGGGGAGACTAATATTTTTATGGTAGATTCATGCGTTAAGGTTAACATTATTTTGTTTAATTTGATGAAATTTTGGTACAATGCATTTCTAGTTGTTCTCTGAGTGCATACTTGATTATTGGGAAATTAACTTCACCAATTTCATGTTGTGTACTTGGAGACCAATGTGAAATGCTGCCAAAATTTTGTGAAATTTAACAAAATAGAATTAACCTTGATGTATGAAGCTACCATTAAAAAAGGTCTTCTTGAATGGGATAGGGCCACACCTATAATAAAAAGTGAGATTTTCATGCATTGAATAACTTTGTGAGTATCACAAAGTTATTATTTAGATGAATCGAAGTTGGATGAATGAAAGTCGCATGAGCCCTGCATATGAGGAAGGCATCGAAGAGTTCTTGTAATTTGCCTTCGAAAGAAGTAGACCGGATGAGGACGGAAAATATTATTGTCCTTGCATCAATTGTTTGAACGGAAGATGAAAAATACTGGACAACATACGGGAGCATCTATTGTGTGATGGGATGAAGAAGAATTACACCATGTTGATATGGCATGGTGAATTGATAGACCTGTAGAGTGGGTCCCAATCTGAACCGTTTGATGTAGAAATGGGCGATCGCTTGGAGGATATGATTCGTGACCTTGGACAAGAGTCTTTTCAGCAAGCACATGCTCCCTTCCAATTCTATGTTTTTAGGTTTTATATGGAAATCATGTCGGTGGCCTCTCACTGAGCGCCAATCTTACGCTTAGCGCGCATTAGTGAACTGTGGCTCAGCGTCAATCTCGCACTTAGCCTGGAAGATGACAAATGACTCGCTTAGCGAGCGACAACGTGCTGAGCACATGCTTGCAAGGCAGATTCTCTTCTAGATTCTTGTGTCTCGCTGAGTGCGCTAGTGCCTTGCTTAGCGGGACATACTCGCTAAGTGCACAAACCAGGCTTAGCGAGACACCAGATTCAGCACTTCACAAAATCTCCTTTTTCACCTAAAATAGAATTGAAATTTACATTAATTACAAGCAGAAGATTATAATGAGTAATGATCAATTTATTAACCAGAAGTATTTACAATCCTACATAAAGAACTGTAACTTGGAGGAATTCTATATAATTATCAAAAGTTTCTATACAAAAGTTAGTCGTATAAAACGACTAACACCCTTCGTCCCACAACTTTGTCAGGTCTTCAATCACAGACTTAGATAAACATCAATGTCATTTCCTGGTTGTCTTGGGCCCGATATCATGATGGACAACATCATGTATTTTCGCTTCATGCACAACCAAGGAGGCAAATTGTAAATTACTAGTAGAACTAGCCATGAACTGTGTTGAGTGCTTAAATTGCCATATGGATTCATTCCATCATTGGCTAGTCCAAGCCTAAGATTTCTTGCCTCTTTGCCAAAATTCAAAAACAAAACGATCTATCTTCTGCCATTTGCATGCCATGTAAGGTCTTTAGCGTCATCTCCATTAGCAAAAAAATGCTTAAACCTTGGAACAATCGGCAGATACCACAACACCTTCGCTGGGGGGCCCTTCTTTGAGTTTTAATCAATGCTACACTCTTCATCATCCTTGACCTTGTATTGTGATACCCCACACCTAGGGAATTTGGACATTTCTTCAAATTCATGTTTGTACAATATGCAATCATTCGGGTAAGCATGAATCTTCTGATACTCCATACCCATCGGACACAGTATCTTCTTTTCCTGATAGTAACTTTTAGGCAACGTGTTTTCCTCTGGAAGCATATCGTGCACTACTTGAAGCAATGAACTAAAGTTTTTGTCACTCCTCCCATATCTGGCCTTCACATTAACCAGATCTTAAATGATAATTGTTTATTTGAAACAAATTTGATTTTCTTATCATTGGTATTATATTATTAACTTATGTTTTATTTTATCATGTAGTATTTTAATGATGTTAGACCATTGGAATCAGACACATTGAAGGCGCTTCGCATCCAATGGGCAAACTATTATCTCAAAGTTAGAAATGAAACTTAGTTTACTAGCTTGTAATTTTAGTTAGGATGTTAGGCAACGTAGGATGTTAAGCAACTTTGTAATTTTAGTTTAATTAATTAGTTTACTACCTTGCTTTACATTTTTTACAATTGATGTAACCTTTTAACATTAATTGAATATTCTTTATTCATAGTTATAATAAATTCTTTATTGACATATAGTTATCAATTGATTTTTTACAATTGATAGTTTACTAGCTAGCTTTCTACTAAAAACTGTTTCAAAACAGAATGTAAATGATATATGTTGTGTTGTGTGGTCTGATTTCAAAGTTACAGGTTAATTTTTGGGTTTATTGAAAAAACAGACAGTGTATTAAAAAAATTCCTAATAACAAAATCGGTTTTTTAAAAAAACCGATGTTAACGAACAAAGTTAACATCGGTTTTTCCAAAAACCGATGTTAACTTCCAAAACGTTAACATCGATTTTCTACAAAAACTGATGTTAACTATTAACGTTAACATCGGTTTTCTACAAAAACCGATGTCAACTTCCAACGCTGCTATGAACATTGATACCTTTTTTGTGTTATTATTAATATATAACATCAGTTATTTAAATAATCGATGTTATCATTTTTACGTTAACATCGGTTTTCAGAAACCGATGTTAACGTTAATACTTTCAACGTCGATACTTTCAACATCGGTTAATAACCGATGTTGAAAGTCCTAAATAACCGATGTAAAAAGCATATTTTCTAGTAGTGCACGTTTTGTTTTCTACATAATGCTCTCTGTTATCCATACTACAAGTAGTCCTTTAGGTAGGCTGGTGTATGTATTTGTACTTGCTGGTCTCTAACATTGATCGAGGTCGTACCCAAATCAAATAAACATTAAAATGCAGTAACTAGGAAGTGAGCCTAGGTCATTTCCCAACGAGCAATGATTAACCAAATGTTCATAATATGAAATTAATAACGATTGGGGGGGTTGTTTGTTTTGTGAATTAAAGAACAAGCGAACTGGAATACGAAATTAATAATAGTAAAAACGTGTTGTTTCCTCTGATTCAAAAGTCATTCTCTTGTCCTAGGTTATGAAGAATTCGTCCCTAACAGTTAACCACTTAATCCAACCATATTTTAATTTACTAAGCGAAAATCAACTTAGGGTTGTCAATACATGATTAGGCAACACATACACCAATTAACCCTTCGTTCATTAAGCATGAACGTAAGTTAAGCTCTGAGGCAATTAATCGAACATGAAGCGTGCATAGGTTAACATTAACGAATGTGGGTTAATTGGTGAAGGGAAAACTGTCAGGAAGCTACGTTATAAACAGAACCTCGAAGAGAGTTAAGCTTCGTCCTCAGAAGGAAACAACATCAGAAATTTAGCCTTCCATAATTTCAACAAAAGCAGAAAACGTAAATGAAACTAAAAGCAGAAAACGTAAATGAAACTAGAAGCAGAAACGTAAATGAAGCTAAAGGCATAAAACGTAAATGAAAGCAGAAGAAGGAACAGGAAAAACGAAATTGCAATTGAAAGCAAAAAAAATGTAAAATGCCTAACGTGAACAGTAATCCAAATCTAAAAATGTAAAACCTTAAAACCCTATGCTCTGAATAATGGAATCCTCCCTTACACGAATCCTCCCTTATAACCCATATACAATGTACATCAGTATGGCCCAAAAATACATCATGAAGCATAGCCAACAAAACATGTTATCCAACAAAACCCCCCCACACTTATTCCCAAAACAATTCCAAAGCTCCAAAATTCCTTAAGGTTAAGGTGAGATCATGGTTTTTCACTTAAGGCTTGTAATGAGCTTCAAAACAAAGAAAGGGGAACATAGGCTCAAAGGGTTATCAAAGGGATTAATTCAAGGTAAGTCCATTTGGCTAGAGGCTTATAAGAACAAAATTGCCTAAATCATTTCCAAATATTCATGTGAATTAGGAAGCATCAACAAGAATCAAGCCAAGGCTATTGTGCAAGCAATCAATGGGGCAAAACACACCAAATGATTATGATGATGGATGGCTTAAATTCTCCCAAAGGTAAACTTATCACTTTCAAATTGAGCTTTCAAAACTATCATGACATGTAGAGGAAAAACAAGGATTTCAAATCACAAAATGTCAAGAGACTTTTATTTTCAAAACAATTACCCATTACTTGAACATATCCTATAATTCAAAGAAAAATATGCAAAGTTGTACATGCAAACAGAATTGACCTAAAATATTAAACTAGAAACCCAACAAAACTAACAAAATTAACAAATTAACACAACTAACAAAATTAACAAAACCAACAAAACTAGCAAAACCAAAGAACACCCCCCCCCCCCCACATACTTAAACAACACATTGTCCTCAATGTAGCACAATTGAAAGATTAAAAGCAATTAAACCATCAAATAGAATCGGACAAATGTAATAAAAGCAAAGAAGGAGATAGGAAAAGAAGAACTCCCTAAGTCATGGTGGAGGAAGAGTAGGGTGGAGTAAGGAAGTCTCTTCCACCACTATGTCCACTAAAGAAGGGTTTGTGAGGAATTGCTTAAGTCGGTGTCCATTGACCTTGAAGCTCTTGTTTGTGGAGTCGTTTTTTATCTCAACTGTACCATAAGGAAAAACATTAGTAACAACAAAAGGACCAATCCACTTAGACCTCAACTTACCACTCATGAGTCCAAGCCTAGAATTATACAATAACACTTTTTGCCCAACCATGAAGTCCTTCTTAATTATCATGCTATCATGGAACTTCTTGGTCTTTTCTTTGTAGAACTTGGCATTCTCGTAGGCTTCTAGGTGGATCTCATCTAACTCACTCAGTTGCAACTTTCTTTCCTCACCAGCTTGATCCATAGAGAAGTTGCAGGTCTTCACTGCCCAGTATGCTTTGTGCTCAATCTCCACTGGAAGATGACATGCCTTTCCAAAGACAACCCGATAAGGAGACATTCCTATGGGTGCTTTGTAGGCAGTCCGATGTGCCCAAAGAGCATCATCAAGCCTGGTACTCCAATCTTTCCTACTTGGCTACACAATCTTCTCTAAAATTCTCTTGATCCCCCTGTTAGAAATTTCTGCCTGTCCATTGGTTTGGGGGTGGTATGGTGTGGATACCCTGTGTACAACCTCGTACTTTTTAAGCAAGGCATGCATTGATTTGTTGCAAAAATGGGTTCCTTGATCACTAACGATTTCTTTAGGTACTCCAAACCTGCAAAACAGATTAGATCTGACAAAATCTGCAACAACCTTAGCATCATTAGTTCTAGTGGGCTTGACTTCCACCCATTTTGAAACATAATCAACTACAAGGAGAATGTAAACATAAACAAAAGAGACAAGAAAAGGGCCCATGAAATCTATGCCCCAAACATGAAACACCTCACAGAATAGCATAGGTTGCTGAAGCATTTGTTGTCGCCATGTAAGTGCACTTCTTGCTTTCTGACACTGCTCATAAGTGCTATAGATCTTCCACGCATCTTTAAAGATTGTAGGCCAATAAAAGCCACAGTCAAGCACTTTGCGAGCTGTCCTTTGAACACCCAGATGACCTCCCGGTGTGGAAGAATGACAGAACTGCAGGACTGAGTCAGTCTCATGATCTGGAATGCATCGCCTAATGACCAGATCACTGCACAATTTCCACAAGTAGGGGTCATCCCAAATAAAATGCTTAGCATCACTTTTAATTTTATCTTTTTGAGCCTTAGATGCTAAGGGAGGAAAAACAGAAGCAACTAAATAATTGACAATGTTAGCAAACCAGGGAGTAGAAAGAGAATCAGAAATACTATACAGTATATACAAATGATCATTCGGGAAATCATCCCGAATGGGTGAATCCTCATCAGACACACGTTCGATCTGACTCAAATGATCAACAACTAAATTTTGTGCTCCGCTCCTATCACGGATCTCCAAGTCAAACTCTTAGAGCCAGAGCATCCATCGGATCAACCTAGGCTTTGAATCAGCCTTCTTCAACAAGTACTTTAGAGCTGCACGGTCAGTATAAACAATAATGCGAGTACCAAGCAAATAAGAACAAAATTTTTCAAGAGCAAAAACTATGGCTAGTAGCTCTTTCTCAGTAGTAGTATAATTCGCTTGGGTAGCATCTAAAGTCCTAGAAGCATAATATATCACCCTAGGCAATTTATCAATTTTCTGGGCAAGGACAGCCCCCAATGCATAATTTGATGCATCACACATAAGCTCAAAAGGAGCTGTCCAGTCGGGTGCCTGAATGATGGGGGTGGTAGTCAGTGCTCTTTTGAGGCAATCAAAAGCCTCTTTGCATTTATCATTAAAGTCAAACTCCACCTCCTTTTGCAACAAGTTGGATAGTGGAAAGGCTACTTTGCTAAAGTCTCTTATAAAGCGCCTGTAGAATCCTGCATGACCAAGAAAAAAGATCGCACCTCTCGCACGCAAGAGGAGTAAGGCAATTGTGAAATAACAGAAATTTTTGCAGGATCTACTTCAATGCCCTTATTGGAAATAATGTGGCCTAAAACTATACCTTGCTCAACCATAAAATGACATTTTTCAAAATTTAGAACAAGGTTAGTTTCAATGCATCTATTCAAAACCTTTTCCAAACTATCCAAACAAACATCAAAAGAGGATCCATATACAATGAAATCATCCATAAACACCTCTATGCAATTTTCTAAAAAATCACTAAAAATACTGATCATGCACCGCTGCAAGGTACCAGGGGCATTGCATAGGCCGAAAGGCATCCTCCTATAGGCAAAAGTGCCGAAGGGGCAGGTGAATGTGGTCTTTTCCTGATCCTCAGGAGCAATAGTGATTTGTATATAACCAGAAAAACCATCAAGGAAACAGTAGTGAGATTTACCTGCCAGGCGTTCAAGCATCTGGTCAATGAATGGTAGGGGAAAATGGTCCTTTTTGGTAACCTGGTTCAGCCTCCTATAGTCGATGCAGACTCTCCAACTGTTCTACACCCGAGTAGGAATCAGCTCCTCCTTCTCATTTTTTATCACGGTGAGGTCGGTTTTCTTCGGGACTACCTGGACGGGACTCACCCATTGGTTGTTGGAGATAGGATAAATGATTACAGCTTGCAAAAGCTTGGTTACCTCCTTCTTCACTACATCAAGAATTACCGGGTTGCGTATTCTATGTGGCTGTCTTAATGGTTTAGCCCCCTCCTCTAAATTTATCCGATGCATACATGTGGATGGGCTAATACCAGGAATGTGCGCCAGAGTCCAGCCTATAGCCTTCTTATGCTTCTTGAGAACTGATAATAGCTTCTCCTCTTGCTCATCAACAAGGGAGGCAAAAATAATTACTGGAAAACTTTTGCTATCATCTAAGTAAGCATATTTTAAATTTGATGGCAGAGGCTTCAATTCTGGTGTGGGCGGCTGGATAGTGGTAGAAAGAGATGGTTTCTCAGCCTGTACCTCATAAAGAAAGTCAGAGGTATATGTACTTCCTGAAACATGGTTAGTTCTATCTGACACTAGAAAATCAATCTCAAGAGGTAAAACATCACAAAACATGTAATCAATATCAATTTCAAATTTACTCTCAGCATCAAATTCAGACATATGATCAAGTACAAATTCAGATTCAATGCATGAAGAGTGACAAGCATGCAGATTAGAATGAAGATCAGTCATGTATTCATCAACAATATGGTCAATTATTTTAGCATGAAATATAGAAAGATCTTCAGATGGGTGTTTCATAGCATCAAGAATATTAAAATGAACAGTTATATCACCAAACTCCATAGATAGTGTGCATGCATATACATCTATCATAGTTCTAGCAGTTTTCATAAAAGGTCTGCCTAGAATGATGGGAACTGATCCTTGAGAAAATCCTTCCACCATATTCAAAATATAAAAATCAACAGGGAAAATCAGTTCACCAACTCTAACTAAGACATCCTCTATGAAACCAGCAGGATAGACAACACTTCTATTAGATAATGAATTACCACATCAGTTGACTGCAAAGGACCAAGAGATAGAGAATTAAAAATAGACAGAGGTATAACACTAACAGAAGCTCCTAAATCTAGCATGGCATTGTCAAACTTACTGTTCCCTATAATACAAGGTATGCTGAATGTACCTGGATCTTTACATTTTTCAGGGATTTGGGGAACATATTTACCAATCAATGCGGAGACATTTCTACCCATGCTAATTCTTTCACTTCCTTTAAGCTTCCGCTTATTAGTGCACAGCTCTTTCAAGAATTTAGCATATCTTGAAATTTGCTTTATTGCATCCAGTAGAGGTATGTTTACCTCTACTTTTCTAAATGTTTCCAAGATCTCCTTCTCTGTCTCTTCCATTTTTTTGTTGGAAATTGCTCTTGGAGGGAATGGAAGAGGGATATGTTGCTTCTGTAAGTCATAATTACCAGTAGAAGATTCACCTGCACAGAAATTGTTAGGTAACTTACTCTTTAAATTTTTGTCATCATCTTTTTCTGGAGTAGAGTGAAGTTGGGCAGGTTCATTTGTGGATGAGGAAGATGTTGCTGGTTGAGGTCCTTGACACTGCTTTCCTGACCTCAATGTAATGGCACTCACATTTTTGGGATTCTAGACAGATTGAGAAGGTAATCTGTCAGAATTCTGGGATTGTTGTTGATTTACTGTGTAGCCAATTGTCCCATCTAATTAGTTAAGCTCTGAATGGAGGCTCTGGTCTCTTGTTGAAACTGCATGTTTGCATAGTCATTTGCCTCACAAGTTCTTCAAGGGAAGGTTGCGGAGGGGCCTCAACTATTTGTTGTTTCTGGGGCTGTTGCTATTGTTGTTGCTGGATTGGTGGAGGAACGTATGGTCTACTTGGGCCAGCAGCATTTTGAAAATAAGGTTATTGTTGTTGTTGCTGTTGTTGTGAAGGACTCGACCATCTAAGGTTGGGATGATTCCTCCACCCGGGAATGTACCTGTTGCTAGAGAGGTCATAATTGTTCTATTGTGGCTGATTTTTCTACTGAGGTTGAGGAGGTCTATTGTAGATGTTTGCAGCATAAGCTTTAGGTTGTTCAATTGCTCCAGATTGTTGCACAGAATGGAAAAGGTCTGTATGGTGGTCGGCAGAGGAACATAAACCACAGAGTCTTGTGACAGGTACAAATTTCTGATTCAAGGCCAGCTGGGTTACCAGGTTAACCAAGGCATCTAGTTTACCTTCAAGCTTCTTAGTTTCAGATGATGCAGATGAGTTTGTGGCTACTTCATGCACTCCTCTAATGACTATAGCATCATTTCTGGTGCTAAACTGTTAGGAGTTGGAAGCCATCTTCTCAATTAAATTTCTGGCTTCAACAGGGGTCTTGTCTCCAAGGGCTCCACCACTGGCAGCATCTATCATACTTCTCTCTATGTTACTGAGTCCTTCATAAAAATATTGGAGAAGAAGTTGCTCAGAAATCTGGTGGTGAGAGCAACTGGCACATAGTTTTTTAAATCTCTCCCAGTATTCATATAGACTCTCTCCACTGAGTTGCCTAATGCCTGAAATATCCTTTCTGATGGTCGTGGTCCTGGAAGCAGGGAAAAAATTTTCTAAGAATACTCTCTTGAGGTCATCCCAGCTCGTGATGGACCTTGGAGCAAGGTAATATAGCCAGTCCTTTGCCACTCCCTCTAAAGAATGAGGAAAAGCCTTTAGAAATATGTGATCCTCCTGGACATCTGATGGTTTCATGGTGGAGCAGACAATATGGAATTCTTTCAGATGTTTGTGCGGGTCTTCACCTGCAAGGCCATGAAACTTTGGAAGCAAATGGATCAGTCCAGTTTTAAGAACATATGGGACATCCTCATCATGGTATTGGATGCACAAGCTTTCGTAGGTGAAATCAGGTGCAGCCATTTCCCTTAGAGTCCTCTCACGGGGTGGAGGTTGTGCCATGTTCTCAGAATGTTCAAAATTATAATGCTCAAAATCAGGATGTTCAAAATCACCAACCACAGAATGCACAGACTCACCAGTAACAGAATGCTCAGGATGCTCAAAAGGTATAAAATGATGTCTAACTATTCTATGAAATGTCCTATCTATCTCAGGATCAAAGGGTTGTAAGTCAAATGGATTTCCTCTAGTCATACACTACATTCAGCATGCACAACTAGTTGTCTTCTTATGCAAGTAAGAGTGTAGGTTTGAACTATAGCTACCATCAAATGATATCCAAATAACTTGAAATTTGATGAGCAACACCCTAAAATCATGAAAAGATAGCACAAAAATTTTCAGACAAAAATTCAAAGTTTAACTATGGAAACTACCTAAGGAAATTTTAGAAAAATAAAACAATAAAACTTGAAAAATAAAAAAAAATAAAAAAAACTAGTAAACAAGCGATTATGGCTAGTTAGAGACCTCAGCCGGCCTTTGGCAGGATGCCACAATATGGGAAATTTTTTTCTACCCCAAATACTTATATAATAATAGTCATTCTGATACCCGGAGCAAAAGTTATGGCTGTTTGAAGTTTTGCTAAACACAAGTTCTCAAATTTTTTTGAATCTCTCAAATCTAGCCACAACAAGTGTTCCTAGCATTTTTCATACAAAATTTGAGTCAAAAGAACCTACCACACCAAAATTCAGCCAAAAATAACAACCCTAACTATCAAAACAAAAATCGCCAATTAAATTGTCAACAACAGTCACTAATTCAGTCACTAATGGATTTGCACTACTACTCTCTTTTCCAGGTCAGCAAAAGTGGTCGCTAAATCCGTCGCAAAGAACTATTCACAGCAAAACGCAAAAACTGAAATAGGGGAAGCGCTGAACATAAAAACTAAAACAAAACACCACACTAAACAAAATAACAAGACACTAAACAACACTAACACAACACGAAAGCATAAAACAACTAAACATAAAACACGAATCACTAGCTATTATGAACCTTGGACACTGCTCCCCGGCAACGGCGCCAAATTTGATCGAGGCCATACCCGAATCAAATAAACATTAAAATGCAGTAACTAGGAAGTGAGCCTAGGTCGTTTCCCAACGAGCAATGACTAACCAAATGTTCATAATATGCTTTGTAATAACAGTAACGATTGGGGGGCTTGTTTGTTTTGTGAATTAAAGAGCAAGCAAACTGAAATACAAAATTAATAATAGTAAAAACATGTTGTTTCCTCTGATTCAGAAGCCATTATCTTGTCCTAGGTTATGAAGAATTTGTCCCTAACAGTTAACCACTTAATCCAACCCTATTTTAATTTACTAAGCGAAAATCAACTTAGGGTTGTCAATACGTGATTAGGCAACACATACACCAATTAACCCTTCGTTCATTAAGCATGAACATAAGTTAAGCTCAGAGGCAATTAATCGAACACGAAGCGTGCATAGGTTAACATTAATGAATGTGGGTTAATTGGTGAAGGGAAAACTGCCAGGAAGCTACGTTATAAACAGAACCTCGAAGAGAGTTAAGCTTCATCCTCAGAAGGAAACAACATCAGAAATTTAGCCTTCCATAATTTCAACAAAAGCAGAAAACATAAATGAAACTAAAAGCAGAAAACGTAAATGAAACTAGAAGCAGAAACGTAAATGAAGCTAAAGGCATAAAATGTAAATGAAAACAGAAGAAGGAACAGGAAAAACGAAATTGCAATTGAAAGCAGAAAAAATGCAAAATGCCTTAACGTGAACAGTAATCCAAAGCTAAAAACGTAAAACCTTAAAACCCTATGCTCTGAATAATGGAATCCTCCCTTACACGAATCCCAAGGCTTCTATTTATAAGGGTCACTCAAAGTCACTGGGCCCTATTACATTATTCTGGCCCAAAACGAAATAAACACTGAACAACATAAAATAAAATTGCAATCTCCTAATTAGAAATTAACTAAGGTAAACGTTGCTTTATTTGCCCTCTTTAAGTCCACGACCAAAATCCAGATTAAGTTCAATGCTTCATTAATTCCTGAAATTAGATTAAAAACATCAAATTAGCTGAATGAGCCCAAATAATAAAACTGCCTAATTAATTTGACAATTAAGACTAATCAGTAATTAAAATAGTGCAAAAAGGGTTAAGAAATAGGAGAAAATAATGGCACATCAAACATTCCCAGGCCCATTAAAAACACCTTGTCCTCAAGGTGTTACGAGTCCACCAAGGTCCTCCAGGATCCCAAGGTTTGTACCGACGAGACTCCTTTGGGTCAGCAGCCGTCCCTAATGCAAAAGCAACTGGTTGGCGCTTGCGTGCAACCATGGCAGACCCATAGGGCACAACTCCCCTCTCAAACAGTGCCATGTCTCTATGTTCCAAAAGCTTGTCATGTGAAGCCGCTTCACGACTATAATGAACAACAATACTTAAGAGGTTGTCAAGGGAAACAATGGCATGGGCGTGGCCGAGCTGGTTGAAGATGGAGGACAACACGTGGGGCACTTGGTGCTTGCTGTTGGTGTCTAGATGAGGAACAAGCATGAGAAACAGAATCGTAAGGGTGCGGGGTGTGGCGGCAGA
Organism: Glycine max; assembly: GCF_000004515.6. Taxonomy (NCBI): domain Eukaryota; kingdom Viridiplantae; phylum Streptophyta; class Magnoliopsida; order Fabales; family Fabaceae; genus Glycine; species Glycine max. The sequence continues at coordinate 29,762,619 of NC_038256.2, read as the reverse complement.
GTTGGCATGGACGACGGAGTAAGCATGGGTGACGGAGTCAACTTAAGGGGCGAAGACAGTGGCAGAGTCAGCGACAGAGTCGATATTGGAGTGTGTGAGAGGAATGTCTTCGTAGAGGAAAAAGATGGAGGTGTGGGTGTGTTGTGTTGACGGGCTTCCAACGCAGTAATATGTTGAATGAGTTCATCTAGTTTGGTGGTGACACGGAGTTGGTTGGAGTCTAGCTTGGCTATGGCTTCTTCTATGTGTTCCATTCTGGTTTTGGGTCGAGTTGCTTCAGCCATGGTGGTAGTGCTCAATGAAAGCACCAAATTGTTATGAGCAGAAAATTCTGCTCTATGGATCCTAACGTTCAAGGTCTAGGTACCTCCAGAAAAGCAAGGGAAGGAAGGAAAGCTGAATATTATTTCTCTCTGGTTCTCAAGGGAAGGCACCCTCTTACATATATAAGGCTAGGTGCTAAGGGGGGGAGGGGGGACAAGCTCCCGACAACACTAACAAAAGATAAGCAAAAATCATAAAATATCCTAACAGAATTATTCCTTTCTAACAACCTATATAAGGCACGTTTTGTTTTCTGCATAATGCTTTTTGTTATCCATACTGCAGGTAGTCCTTTAGGTAGGCTGGTGTATGTATTTGTGCTTGATGGTCTATAACAGTCACTCAAGAAATTTTGTTCAAATGATCAGTCTTTTCTCTAATTACTAAAAACTACTATCTATTGCAACGTGCCATGGGCCAATAATGGCAAAGGAGTATAGAACACTATAAAAATTGTTGGTTCTCTAATTAGAAAAACAGCATCGCAAGTGACAAATTAAAAACAAACTTGTTGGTACCTTTTCGAGTATCAACAACAGGATAATCATGTGATTTCACCATCATGTACATGATTATGTAACTTGTAATTCAAGTGAACCTTCCAAATTTCTCTTCATTCTCTGCCCTAAACCACATGTTGGACCACTCAAGCACTAAAAATGTGTGAGGCAAAATAGTACTTGAACAAGAACGAGCTAGATTATATATAGCATATATATACTAACCAGATGCTTCCCACAAATAAGAAAGGCCAACATGAACAATCCCTGTCAACATGAAATTTATGAAGAGTAGCCTCAAAATCAACAATTAATTGGCCAGACTTTTCACTGGCTATAAACATCTGGCAGTTGCTTATCTATTACTCTACTTGTTAAAAATCTTAAAAATTGACTAGTTGACCTTGGAAACGAATTAAATTGATTTCTTATATATGTTAATTAGCATTTAGCAACAATAGCTAGAATGTTCCCTTTAATTTGGTGTTCTTTGTCAAATAGCAATGGATCCGTATGCTAACTCAGGGAGGATATATATACCAGTGACATATTATATAGATCGAAAGTATATTTCAACTTTGAAATATTATACAAATAATATAAGAGAAAGAAAGATTATGCACTATATCATTCAATCACAAATTGTCATGAATAATAAATTTATTAATTTTTATAATAATGATCTTAAAAATCATATTAATACTGATTTGTAATTAAATGATAATATAATTTTTTATACTATTATTTAATGACCATTAAACTCTTAATATAATTATATTAAAAGTAAATTTTAAATTATAACCTAACTGCTAAATTAAGCTATATACAGACTTCTGAAGGAAAAAAAAGGTATATATAGACTTTATTTGTTTGAAGTTATAGGTGCTATTTTTTTATCTTTTTGTTTAACTGGAGGGATAAGAACTATCTTAATCCTAGAGACCTGAAACAGCAATTCATGAAAGTGGCTGGTTATTTTTACTATGTCGTAGAGCCGTAGACAGAGAAAGTTGTTATTGAATGAATCTTTCAAGTAAATTGGAATTGTATTCACAATCAGCTAACCTAGGTCTAAATTTGCTGGAATTGTATAATTCTGACCAAAAAATTCTGACCCTTTTCCCATTGGTTGATTTATGGGTTTAATTTCCCTTCCAATAAATGATAATATGTAATAAATTAATACGATTATAGAAATAGATTTAATTTCTCTTTTATATTCTCAACTAGTCTGTAACCTGTGCATACGCTCGGGTCGTTTGCAATTTATTTAGTATGTATGTTTATTTGTTTTGCAAAGTAGAAATAAAATGAAAGACAATATGCAAATTTAAATAGAGCTAGCATTGATAAACTTGGATGTAAAGGTATGGCAAAAAAAAAAGGTTAAGATTGGTACTAAAAACTTTTATAGAGGTAATTGGAGTGATAGGAAATCTACATAAGATAAATAAAATTATAGTTTCAAACATATATAACTAAAATTGGCAAAATAACAAAATAGATGCAACGACAAAACTAAGATCTACTCTGTGTCGCTATCGTCCCAATTTTTTTGGTGTCTAATAACAATCTCCCAAATCTTTTCTGTGCGTCTATAGTAGAAGGAAATTTCATCACCATGGCTGAAATCACTTTCTTCAAGGAATTGATACCATGGTTGAACCACGTATTTATCACCAATTCCAGCATCAATCACCACAATAGGCCATTGTAGCGGAGGTCTGAATCTTCTCAAAATTGTCATGTGCTGACCACAATGGATAAGACATGCCGTGACAGAGGGTGGAAGTTGCTATATGCAAAAAAAGAAAGATTAGCATTTAATTAAATATTAATATAAATAGTATGAGTAGTGATTAATATTTTACCAATGGATAGGGGACACCAAGCATGCATTGAGTGATTGTAAGAGTCCAGATATGTTTCCTTGAGCTGCAGCATGGTCTTCCACATGTATGCTGGTCTATTACTGGAGTGAAATGCAAGTTGAATATGGAGAGGTGGTTAGTGGCAAGAAAATTTATGGTTATGGACTTATAAATTTCTAATTCTTTCTTGAATCTTGTCAAGCCGTCAGCAAAGTAACATTTCCCTCTGTGTTGCCTTAGTCAGATTTCATAAGTGGCCCCATCATATTTAAATTGAACGAATTTTGGATAGTCTGGCTGTCATTGCTTGTGGTAGAAAGTTGGTATTTGTATGGTGTCCTGAAAGGAAGAAGACAGTGTTAAACAAAACAAAAACAATATCCAAAAGTAGACATTTTATTTTACCCTGTCACAATGGAATGCTGCTTTAAACTGCAATATTAATGGGCAGCTGATAATTGGATTTCTGATCTATAGTGAGAGACCATTTGAAAAAGCAGAAGTTAACATTTGAGTATGTTGTCTTAGTAAGAGAAGTTATGTTTGTTGATGTTGAAAAAAATAGAAGGCACGGTTTGATAATATTAAAATTAGAAAATTAGTGTTTTAAAATATACGGAAAAGAACATGTATATTAATCAATTTGATTGGCACAACATAATAGGAAGCAGTTGATAGAGTTTGGCAAAAAAAATGAAATAGAAGGCAAGAAAACTAATATTTGCATACCTTAATGGTGTTGTTGATCAAATTGAATACGAATTGAGTTTAAGTTCTTTAACATGTGACTATTAGGATAGTGGAATATTAATCAAAATAAAACAATAGAACCAAATAGAAGGGTACAAAGTGGAAGTCATGGAAGAACCTTTTAGAGTTTTGAATGAGTATATTGAAAAGAACATAATAGACAATTCCTTAAGTAAGTAAATGCAGGATATATCCAAGTAGAAAAATAACCTGAATGAAATTGAAGCAAAAGCAGTAGAGCCAAATGTCTAATTTGTGCATACCCATGGAAGCAAAAGATCAAAGCATATGGTAATGAATTTTAGCATTGATGAAATGGAAGAAGTTTGAGTGTGCAATATGTGGACAAAGGTTGATAATAATCAAAAGAGCTAGGAAGCTGAATACAACTGATGAAAATGAGACAAATAAAAGGGTACAAAATGGAAGTCATAGAAGAAGCTTTGAGAGTTTTGAATCAGCATCATGAAAACTACATAATAGACAATGCATATAAGACATAATTAGTATGAACCATACTAAACTTCATGCTTAAGTAACTAAATTCAGAGGACAAAAGATTAGGTATGAGTCAAGTATCCAAGTAAGTTATTAATATAACTGAATTAAATCCAACTAAAATCAGTACAACCAAATATCTAATTTGTGATGGTAATGGATTTTAGCATTGATGAAATGGAAGAAGTTTGACTATGCAAGATGTGGACATAGATTGAACAATTACACAGCCAAAGATATAAATTATATATATGTATGTGCTCTAAGATCACACCATCAGTTGATTTTTGTTGGGATATGTTTTATTATTTTTATCAAGGAAATGTCAAAACAGAACATGCATATTAGATGGTTTCTAAAACATAACCATTCGAATATGCAGGAAATAAGGACAACATGATAGCACTACCCAAACTCTAAGATAACACTATGTTGATGTGAGTATCAATTGTTATTTTTTTGGAATAGGTTTTATTATTTTTATCAAGGAAATGTCAAAATAGAACATGAATATTACATGATGTGTAAAACATAACCATTTGAATATGCAGGAAAAAAAAGACAACATGACACCACCAACGAAAAACATCCATAAGCGCCAAAACATACAAAAAATAAAACAATGTTCTAGGTTTCCAAAATGAAAACATCTAGAGTGATGAAAGGATGACATCTAGAAAGAACTGAAATAGAAGGCGTGAAAAATGGGTGCTATTTAGACATGAGATATAATTCAGAAATGTAGCTTAATTTAAGCAATAAAACCATGTGTCCATGGAATAACAATTTGGGACATGAAAGAAAATTTAGTAACTATTCTTGCAAGTCATTGTGCATAGACAATGATGCATGCAAACCTAGAAACCACAAATATGTCTGTCCTAAATTGCAAGTGGGCAAAAAATAATGAGATGGATAGACATAATTTGTCAGTATTCGGTTTATACTCACCTTGTTGGAGGCAGTTGATGAATAAGAATTCATGGTGACGAGGTGTGCAAAGGACTGGTTTCGGTAAACCTGAAGCGGAGGGTGCAGGTTAAAGTAATGTGTTTTGGTGGTGTGAAGTAGTGGATGTAGAAGATTAATCGGTGGCTTTTACAGGGATATAACTTGCGGCAACTCAACAGGTTTTGCAACTGTGGATTTTTTTTATTGGTGAATGTCACACAAAGGTTGACATGTTAGAATGCAAAATAGTTTGTATAGTTTTAAAAATTCAATGGCCATTATTAAATTAAGAACGTGCCTTTAATTACAGCCTGCATAATTTATAATAATAAACATGCATAATAGGGGAAAAAAATTAAGAGATAGGAAATATTAGTGCATGTGGTACAATTATAATAATAATAATGATGATGATGATGAAGTAAATATGCATGACATCAAAGAAAAAATTAAAAGATAGAAATATTAGTATTAATTCCTGCCATGACAACATTAAAAAGGGCTACAACAACAATGGTAGTGCTGAAGGTCATGGTGCTTTGGCGATGCAAGGATTGCAATAATAGGATTCACAGGACAGTATTGAAGAATAAAGGTGTTATTTTGAATTTTTTTCACTCAATATTCTCATCTTTTTCTTTTATTCTTTTTGTTTCTTCGTTTACGCAGGCTACAGTTATAATGGCGGTGCTGAAGGTGAAAATGCAACACGCACAACAGAATGCCCACTACTTCTGAAACCCTCCCACGCTGTGTCGATAATGTAAAGAAGAGATGAAGTAGAGGAAAAATCTCGATCTCTCTGTGGCACACATCAACAAATGAAGCAAGAGCAAAATGCATGTGTCAACAAAAGAAGTAAGGGCAAAATGACCAAAAGACCAATAAATGTGCCATGTGTCAAACTCCTAGTTATGAGCACAATAGGTTGTTGTTATTATTATTATTGACTTACATTGATGTTACTAGCAATGGGCAAGATTCTATTGAATATGTTATCACAAATAGAAGCTGCAACATCATAACTTTGGCCACCTTGGGTTTATGAATAATCTAATAACAAACAATACCACAAAAAAAATGAAAACTATCAATAATAATAATAATAATAATAATAATAATAATAATAATAGTAATCTCACATGAGTTGTAATTTTTTTATTTAAAAAAGGAAGTACTTTTGGGGTGAATAAATGGATAAAAATAGAAAATAATGTATTATATTTTATGCATGTTATTAGTATTATTATAGTTATTATTGTGTCCATATCAAGTTATATTCTATAAATAGTAGGAGCCTTGGCTGCAAATTTGTTAATGGAATAGTAGTATTGTTTATTTATCAGTTAATTTGTAATTGCATTAATTATATGATAATGATGAAAGTGTACATTTAAAATCAATTAAAACAGATGCAATTCATGACTAATCTGTTAATGTATTTAATAAACTTTATTTTTTATTTGATCCTTAGTATTAAAAGCATTAGATTTCTGAATTGATCCAGCTGTTTTATTTTTTTTGTGGCTTGATTTTTGGAATAGACTATATTATGTTAAATAAGCATTTTTAGTGATTTTGGGGTGTTTTTAAAAAAAATCAGAAATGTTCAAAATCATTTCAATTACTAAAATCGGAAATGTTCAAAATCATTTCAATTCCTAAATTTTGCAAATTATTTATTTTAGTCCATGATACAATGAAATTGTACTAAATGATAACTTTTTTTAAAAAAATTAAAATAATTAATTAAAGCTAGAAACATATAGCATCATATACTAATCCATAGAGCGAAAAAAGCAAAGCATAGTTTGGCGAAGGGAAAATCCATAGGAACAAAACCAATTAGCAACTTGAAAACTCAAAAGGAAACAAAAGCAAGAACAAGCAATGAAAGAGACAGACAACAACAATTAAGAACAAAGAAACCAAACAAAGTTGGCGAGGACATCACCCAAACGAAGGTAGCCGGAGTTAATAAGGACACGACACCGGTGGGTATTATTATTATTATTATTATGATAATTAGAATTATTATTATTATTATTATTATTATTATTATTATTATTATTATTATCAATAGCATTATTAGTATTATAATTATTATTATCATTATAATTTTTTTATTATTTTGTGTACTATGCAGAGCATCATCTCGTGGAAATGCCAAAAAAACCACCAAATGTACCAACAGAGGTGGAAGTATTATGCGGAAATGTCAAAAAAGCCACCAAATGTATCATATTGTTCTGTAAAACACTTAACAACACCAGAAATATCAGGTTTAGAAAAAAATAGCGACGAAGCATGCAAAAAATAGAACAAAAAAAATAAAACTTGCCTCGTGGATGCTTCTTCGTCGATCAGCTCATAAGAGGGAAAACCACAAACAAAGCGAAAAACATTGATAGAAAGGAAATGGAGGAAGCAAAGTGGAAGTGAAGAGGAGACAAAGATGAAGAAGAAAGAAAGGAAACGGAGGAAGCAAATTGGTGGGGAAATGACACAAACGAAGGAAGCAGGTTTGAAGTTGGTGGGGAAATGAGCGAAGGCTGGAGAAAAAGCCACGTCCATCCACCAATAAAAGTTAAAGACTCAAGCTGAAATGCCCAAAAAAAAAAGCAAATGTGTCACGTGTCAAACTCTCAGGCATGGGTATTTTAGGAATTAAATAAAAAACAATTTGAATTGAAAAATAATTAAAAGATGTCAATTATATAGTGCTTGAAATTGAATTTGTAATCCGAATTCTAATATCTAGGCTAAGTTGTTAGAAAGGTTTTCAAACCCCATGTACTCTTTATTTGAATTTTTTTGGATGATGTTTGATATGGCCACACCATCTACAATGAAAACCAACAATCTTAATCTAGCATTACAAAAATATAACCCTTTAGGCATAGACAAATTAGTCCTTCTCAATTAAATCCTAATGACACTTGCCTAGTGATATTGCAAAGGACCATGTGATGTGAATTTTCATATATATATATATATATATATAACATACAAAGCTAAAGCTAAAGCTAGCATTCAGAATGATAGAAGGATAGAAAAACTTTCAAATGGTTAATCTTACTGAAATCAAAATCCCTCCAAGAAAAAAATAAAGGTTGTGCTCCAAAAAAATCGTGTGTCATTGATTTGTTTCGGCACTATTTTGTTTTTGTTAGCAAGTTTAGAATTCTATTTTTTTTTCTATGCATGTTTTATTGTTAATAATAAATAACATGAATGAGATCAACAGGAGCGTCAATTTTTTTGTGTTTGTAAAATTTTAATTTTGTTAGTTGTAATGCATGTTTGCAGTCTAACTAATAGTGATTTTTTCGGTTGTCACATTGATCTTGGCTGCCTAATTTGATATTTAAGAAGGTAAATATTAATATGTTACTTTTCCAATTATGTAGTTTGTGTAATGGGATTAAGTATTGAAGCATAAAAAACATAATATTAATATATAAATATTGTTCAGAACAACTACATCAATAAAACTAAGAAGCTGAATTTTTTAAATTCAGATATCATTCAGGATCAAAATTAAGTAAACATGTTTTGTAAACTAACAAAATAGAAATTAAAATTCAATAACCATCATTGTCACCCTAATTTTTCTATTTTCTAATAACTATTTCCCAAATATTGTCACGAGGCCTGTAGTAGAATGAAAGCTCGTCTCCATGAACAAAATCACCTTCAGCAAGAAACCGGTACCATGGTTGGGCAACATACTTGCCATGAAAGCCAGGGCAAACCAAGACGACAGGCCATTGCAATGGAGGGTCGAACCTTCTTAAAATCGTCATATGAAAACCGCAAGAAGGAAGATGTATTGCTGCAAGAGGTGGAAGCTTCTGAACATAACAATTAAACTGTGTTAAATTTTTGTGTAAAAATTTGATAATAATGTAAAAGTAGTTAATATAGATTACCAGTGGTTCAGGATCACCAAGCAGCGCTTGTGTGAGTTCAAGAGTCCAGACATGCATTCTAGATGCTAGTAGGGGTCGGCCGCATGCTTGTTGTTCTAGTGGAGGACTGAAATGGAGGTTGAAAATCCATTTGTGTTCACAAGCCATAAAATTGATGGTTACTGACTCGTAGATGTCTAAGTGTTTTCTCAAGTGTTTGAGGCCATCGCCAAAGAACAATTTTCCTCGATGTTTCCTGAGTCGTATCTGGTATGAGGCTCATTCATAGTCAAAGTGGTCAAAGTTCGAGTAGTGCGGTGCCCACTGTTCATGGTAGAATGCTAGTATTTCTATATAATCCTGGCCAAAAAATGTGGTAACGGTAAGTGTTATTTATCAGCTAAAAGGAATCAAGCAAAAAAACAATATGAATAAAAGAGTAGTCAAATATCACCTTGTCGTTGTGGAATGCAGCAATAAATTGTAACATGCAAGGCTGCCTCATACTCGAATTCCTCATCTGCAATAATGCAGGCATAATAATTACAGTTACAGAAACCATTTGGGTTGGAGAGAAGCAGTTAATTGAAAACAAAAGCTAAGTAAATGAAAGTTTTTTAGGCGGCTTACCCTGCTTGACGTTGTTGATTATGTTATGCTCATCTTTGGGATGGTCAGAAGCTAATGGTTCTTCGAGAAAAACACTCAAACAGGAGATTGCAAGAATGTTGAGAAGCTTCTGCATCCTTTGCTATATAACCTCTCCTTCAGTGTGTTACAGGTAGCTGAAGTAGAAAATTGCATGCATTAAATTATTGCATTTTCCCAAAGTTGAAATTAATGGCAGATTGGTTTGGTTGGCAAGTATGCAGTCTCAATTGTTGTTTCTGAAAAGTCAAGGTTGCATGGGCGTTAGAATCATTGGCAAGGTACACGGGTGTGCAAGCGGCTAAAGGGTTATTTGTGCATAGTAAATAATTATATCATAAATGGTTTTAATGCTACACATTTTGTGTGTCAACTGGATTTGACAATTGGGCCAGCAACATGATCAAACAATGCAGACTGAGGTTTGTCACTTGCTTTCTAATTTAATGAACTTGGGCTGATATTGAGAATTTGTGTTAAAAAAATGCAGAGTAGAGGATAACAACATTCTAAATTTTGCACAGGCATAAATGTAAGTGGAAGTTGACCTCATGCATGATCATTGGATCAAAATCATATGATATGGGAAGTAATTTTTTTATAAACAAATTTGAAGTTTTGGCTGAGATGAATGCAGAGCATTTATATAGATAGATTAGATCAGATATTACACCAAAGAGGATTATGGCAATTGTTTCTAGAATCCAATATGTTAAATAAAAGCAATTTTGTGTAAAGCATGGCACAAAATCTAATAACATATCAAAGGAAATGCATATCAGATATACCATATATGATATTTTTGGGTCAGACTAAATTAATATATGATTTTAAAATCGTCACATTAGTTAAAGCTTAACAATTAAAAGTATCAGTAGTGTTCAAGACAACTAAAGTTTATCTGAGTTTAAGAATCAAGCACCATTCAAAAGGATGAAATATTGCAGTAGTACGGGTTAAAAACAGGTTCAACTGTAATCCATAACAATTGTATTAATGGTGCTGATAGTTACACAAACTATTATTGGAGGAAGCCAATAAATAGTAGCACTGTGATTTTAGCTAATAGAGTTTAGTTGCCAGTACTTTTGGTTAGATTTTTCATTGAACAAAAGAAATATGAAACATAAATAACAGTCTTGGACTGAGATCCTGAAAGAAATGCATCCTTTGACATAATTGACTCAAAAGAATTACTGGCTAATGATGGCTAGGATCCTGTACCAATCAGAAACAGAAGCATCATGATAATGTGATAAAGAGGAAAAACAACAAAGAAGCATAAAAAAAATAGGATTGACAATAAAATGCAACAGTAAAATAGAAGCAAATTTGGCAGATGCATGCAACAAAACCTGGGAAAATATAAAAGGAAATGCATATCTGATATAACATATCTGATTAAAAAATTGGCCAATTAGTTTAAACTTAAGGATTAAATAGACTTTAGATGGCAGTTCTTTTGATTAGACTTTGCATTGAACCTAACAAATAGGAAACATAGATAATAGGTTTACCCCAAAAAGGTAGTTAATCTCATAATTGACTTGAAGGAATTGCTACTTAAGTATGGGTAGGATCCTGTACCAATTAGAAAGAAAAGCATCAGCTCCATGGGATAAACAGGGAAAACAACAAACTCTATATGACAGTATACACCGACCTTGCTTAATCTCCGTATTGGCCAACAACACAATAATGTGGTATTGACTGAGATGATCATCTAAGAAGTACAACAATTGAATCCAATAATGATCCATTCCAGTGCAACAGCCCAATTGATAACTTTTGGAAACAAAAAACCATGTCAGTATGAGTTAAGAATACCATAATCATGCAAATTACTTAACAAAGCAACCAAATCAAACTAGGACAACCCTGAATAACAAACAGAACAGATACAACATCCACCTAAAGTTGTTAAGCTTAAGAACAACCCTTAAGCATGCCGAAAGACAACCTCATGTAACAACGTTATCTCTAGTAAATGCCAATTTATAAGCATGATCACAAGCCATGTGTTGGCCATCATTTTTCATTAACCCAAAAATGTGGATCACATAAGTAAAATCCAAGTGATTAGCTGGTGTTGCATAGAGACAACATGAATTTAACGACCCTGACCATGGACCAAATATGTAACTAACAGGTTGAAAGATTGATAAATGAAAAAAAGACAAATTGAGAGCATATATTGGAGTAAAGCATAACCATTTGAATATGCAGGAAATTAAGACAACATGTGACCACCACCCAAAAACATAGATAAGCACCAAAACATACAGAAATTAAACAATATTCCAGGTTTCCAAAATGAAACAACATTCGAGCCAAAACAAAGTAGCCATGCATGAAACAAAAACTCCTCTGTGTCTGAAGAAATGAAAAGAAACCCAAACATGCAGGAAATGAAACACAAAATGGAAGACCTCAGTAGTTGGGAAACTCAAGCAAAAGTGAAGTTACACAAATTAAGAAAGCAAGGCAAACATCAGAAATTAGATGATTGAGGCACAGAAAACAGTTTAGCTGGCCTGGTACTAACTTTCCTTGATCCTGCCTAAACGATAACCACCATCAACACCGAAAAGGAACAACAATATATGGCATGTATCAGGAAAAACATATTTCAGCCATGATGAATAACATCAGACGGAGCAGAATTACAAAGAACAGTCAATAACCAAACATACATAAATGTGAAGTAACATTTAAGCAATGCAATAACACCTTACCTATTTTGCGATTGTCCTGACCTGCTTAAATGATAACCAACAGATACTAGACATGGACAGATATTAGAAAACATACCAAGCATGGCCACATGTTACCTATCTTTCGATTTTCTTGAGCCTGTTCAAATGCCAACCTAAACAACAACCAAAGTTCACAAATAAGATCACAAGGGCACAAAAATAGTATTTCATTGCTGATTCTAACTTTTTTTTATCGTGACTAAACAAAATAACCTTAAATGCATAAATATTAAATATAATTGAACCACGGGGACAACATCTTACCAATCTGACCATTGTCTTAACCATGCATAAATGACAACCAACGAATACACCAAATAACATTAGGCAAGACAAACATGCAAAAATTGATGCCCAAACAAATCAACATGCATGAAGCAAAAATTCGTCTGTGCCCAAAGAAATCAACATGCAGAAAAAAGCAAGCAAATCGACGAAACAAAATAAGGAAAACAGAGGAAGCAGATTAGGAGTTGTTGAAGAATTAATGCATGAATGCATCCAGACAGTGGAAGCATTAACGCAAATGAGAGGAAGCAGGTTTGGAGTTGTTGAAGAATTGATCGAGAATGCATCCAGCAGGTGACAGTTGGAGCCAAGTGAAAATGCACAAAAAACCAACAAATGACCAACACCACCACAAAAAAACCATAAGCAACCAAACATGCAGGAAATCAAAAAAGCAAGCAAGCATCCATAAGCACCAAATGACCAACACCACCCAAAAACAACCATAACTAACCAAAGATGCAGGAAATCAAACAACATCCCATGTTTCCAAAATGAAACAACATTCGTTGTGAAACAAAGTAAGCATGCATGAAAGAAAAACTCCTCTGCGGCTGAAGAAATCAACACCACAAAAAAAAACATCCATAAGCAACCAAGCATACAGAAAATCAAACAATATTCCAGGTTTCGAAAAAGAAAAAACATTCATTGTGAAACAAAGCCAACATGCATGAAACAAAAGAAAAACCTCATAAGGCATACCAACATGCACAAAATCAACGCGATATGAAAACAACACCCTAAAAAATCCAAATGCAACCAAACATGCAGAAAAGCAAGCACAAAATGGAAGACCATAGCAGCTGGCAAACTAAACTGGAAGTGAAAGCAGAAAAAATGAAGAAAAAACCAAACAAACCAAGGAAGCAAAATAAGGAAAACAGAGGAAGCAGATAGAATTAACGCATGAATACATCCACACAAAAGAAGCATTAACCCATATGAGAGGAAGCAGGTTTGGAGTTGTTAAAGAATTGACCGGCAATGCATCCAACAGGTGACACTTGAAGCCAAGTGGAAATGCCCAAAAAACCAACAAATTGGACACATGTCAGCACATGGAGCATGGGCACAATAGTCATTTCCAATGCCTTCTCATTTATAAGACTTAATATAGATTATAAGTGCTTAAAAGAATCAAATCACACAACTGATTTTTTTTTTTTTTTGAATTGGATTAATAACTTTAAAAATACAATATTAGTTGTAATAAACCGAGAATGCGGTACTCATTAAAAAAACCAAAAAAATGCGGCCCACAAGCATATCATTTGAGAATCCTCATCTAAGCGTACGTCTATCTTGATCATAACAGAGAATGAATTGAATTGACATAAAGTAACATTAATTATTATTGTTTAAATTATTTAAAACATAATGAAATGTAATAAAATTTATTTATTTTTCTTAAAAGATTAAGATATTTTATTACATTTTCCCGCAAATATTACGCTAAAAAATTATATTTAAGTCTTTTCATTCATCTAATATCTTTTTATTCTTGATTTAAAATGAAAAACTTAAACCAAATTGTTATTTGCAAATTTCTTTCACATTCCTTCGTGTTTCTAACATATGACATGAATTATTTTACAATTAGTAATTTCAAATTTAAACTTTCAACATGCAGCTTTATGAAATATTTGAAAATATTTTTTTTTATTTCTCATACAAAATTAATGTAGCATCTTATCGGTTGGCACTAAAAAAATCCATATTTTTATTCCATACTAAAAAAAAGAAATATTAACTATACTATCTTTTTCTAACATTTGATGTATGATTAATTAAAATTTATTAAAAATGATCAATTTTAATAAATATTACTTTTAAATTAAGAGAAATAATCATCAAATAACAAATCATATTCGTCAAAAATAGATGATTTAATAAATTATCATAATAACAAAAATTATTAGAAAGAGTATTAGAAATAGAGTATTCCTAAACTTTCTTGTAATAAAATATTTATACAACTATATAGTATTATACAATTAATTTCTTATCGTATTCCGTCTAATCTCACTTCCTCAATGATTAGATCTACACACATCTCCTAAAAAGTGTTATTTTCAAATGACATCACATGCTCCTCTAAACTCGCCTACCCCCTCACACTATTTATACCCCCCATAGTTCCCTCTCCCTCTCCACTACTCAATTCAACCATATCTCACCTCATTCCTCTCTCTCTCTCTCCATCTTCAACAAAAGTCAATCCCTCACCCTCTTTCACCTTCAAAGTTCAAATCACTTAACATAACATTGGTTCATATTAGCCACAACACAGCCCTCTAATACATCAAACTTTGTCATCATCACAAACCAAGAAAAAAGAAAAGAAAATGCATGACATATGTCTGAACATGCCACCAATGGTTCAAACCTTCGACCCAGAGGACCTCTTCACAAGGCGCTGCATATGGGTGAACGGACCCGTGATAGTAGGTGCTGGCCCTTCAGGTCTTGCAGTGGCAGCATGCCTCAAAGACCAAGGTGTTCCCTTCATAATCCTCGAGAGAGCAAACTGCATTGCCTCTCTCTGGCAAAACCGCACCTACGATCGCCTCAAGCTTCATCTCCCAAAACAGTTTTGCCAGCTACCAAACGTCCCTTTCCCTGAGGACTTCCCTGAATACCCCACAAAGTTTCAGTTCATAAGCTACCTTGAAAGCTATGCCAAGCACTTCAGCATAGCCCCACAGTTCAATGAAACAGTGCAGTCTGCAAAGTACGATGAGACCTTTGGCCTGTGGAGGATCAAGACCATCAGGAAGATCAAGAAATTAGGAGGACTCTCTTCAGGTGGTTGTGCTGAGTGTGAGGTTGAGTACATTTGCAGGTCGCTTGTGGTCGCCACCGGGGAAAACTCGGAGAAAGTGGTGCCTGAGTTTGAAGGGTTGGGAGAGTTTGGTGGCCATGTTATGCATGCCTGTGATTATAAATCTGGGGAAGGTTATGGTGGACAAAAAGTGCTTGTTGTTGGGTGTGGAAATTCAGGCATGGAGGTCTCACTTGATCTTTGTAACCACAATGCTAACCCATCATTGGTTGTTAGAAGCTCAGTGAGTACTGAAAAATCTTACTTAATTAGCATTCTTATATAAACAAAACTTAGATGCAGTTCTATAGCGGTTTCTGGTGCTACTGTTCTTCAATCAGAATTAGAGTTTTATTTTGGTAATCTATGTTGACATTTAATGAAAACTTTTATTGTCGGAATTACTGATCTGAAACTCTAATTCTGAATAGAAAGTAACACCAAAAGCATGCATATAAGTTTTGTCCTTTTTTATATGTAAATTTTTTTTTATCTAACATTTTTTGTGTTTATGATCAGGTTCATGTGTTGCCAAGAGAAGTTTTTGGGAAATCTACCTTTGAGCTTGCTGTGACGTTGATGAAACGGTTTCCTCTTTGGATAGTTGATAAGATATTGCTGATTCTGGCACGTTTGATTTTGGGGAATGTTGAAAAGTATGGTCTCAAAAGGCCCTCAGTGGGTCCTTTGGAACTCAAGCACACTGCAGGGAAGACCCCTGTGTTGGACATTGGGGCCCTTGAGAAAATTAGATCTGGCAAAATCAAAGTGGTTCCTGGAATCAGAAGGTTCTTGCCAGGGAAAGTTGAACTTGTTGATGGCCAAGTTCTTCAGATTGATTCTGTAGTTCTTGCCACTGGGTATCACAGCAATGTACCATCATGGTTGAAGGTTAGTCCTTCTTCATAGTTTAATTATATTCATTAATTGACACTTTTTTTTATATTGTTTCTTTTGCATTGGATTCTTGCTGACAGTTATGGAAGTGGATAGGGTTTAACCCTGCAGTTGTTCTCTTTCTCTCTCTCTCTCTCAATAAAATCAAAACCATGTCAGATTATTAGTTTTGGCTGGTGGTTTTTTTCTTTATTTTTAATAGTCCTAATATAAGTATTCAACAGGTGTTTCTTCTACTATCCACTTGTGCTTTGTTTTTCCTCCAAGTTTTTCTGTACTCTTACTGGCCCTCTTTAATGACCAGGGAAGGTGTGTGTGTGTCTGCGTGTCGAGGGAAAAAAAATCATTTTATTTTGAAAATGCTTCAAATTTATAGGCATCTATAATATGTGCTTGGTTGCTTGGTACATTTTTAGATATTATAATGTTTCTCTCCTGGGGACAATAATTTTAATGTAGATAATAATGTGCAATTAGTGGAAAGAGTTTTTTGACTTTGTTCAAGTTAAATTATTGGCTCAATGCACAGAACTAAAATGCAATGTTATGTTTTGCATCAGGAGGATGATTTTTTTACCAATGATGGAACTCCAAGAAACCCATTTCCAAATGGGTGGAGAGGCAAAGGTGGTCTTTATGCTGTTGGGTTCACAAGGAGAGGCCTCTCCGGTGCATCTTTGGATGCAATTAATGTGGCTCATGACATTGTCAAGAGTTGGAAAGAGGAAACCAAACAGAAGAGGAAAACAGTGGCTGCACGCCACAGGAGATGCATATCACACTTCTAATTAAGAGACTCATCACTTCGATAATGACAAACATTTTGGGATTGTTTTTGTTTATTGCTGATCAGTCCAAAACAAGAGATGGTGATGTTAGGTTACAAAATAGTAGTAGAAGTCCCTAATACAAAATAGAACCCTTGAGTCTCTCTAGTTGGTTAAGTTGTGGAGAAATGAATTGTAAGTGTGCAATCTCCCACAGTAAGCTTTGTCCCTTTTCTATTTCATACCTCTTAAGGTCTAAATATAAATCTATCTTTAGAAAGAAAAAAAATTAGCCCTCTCCTTAAGGAAACCCATGTTTGAAAATAATTTAGCTATAAATTTGTACAAAGGATGATAAGGCTTATTTGCTTCTTTTTTTTCATTGTAATTGTTTTTTGTTCTTTAGTTAGTTGTAAGGAATATTGATTCATACCGTAATGAATATTGTATTACAAGATTTATTTATGGTTTATTAATGAGGTCAAAGCTCTCTTTCTCTCTCCCTTATAATCCGATTTCTTTTTGAAGTCAAACTCATTCAGAGGGCAAGTTTATGGGCTTTTTTGTCCACCAACATAGGCCCAATAAATGTTGATATTGAGAAAGAGAAACATGTTTGAGACTATCATTTATATTCCCATGTTGCAAAGCACATGGACAGATATCCTAGTGTCAAAAGAAAATGATTTTCAGATGCTTTGAGATAGGAATGAAATTGGAAGAGAGAGAGAGACAACTTGACTCTTTTCTATCATATAGTACGATTTTGAATTGAAAATGCTTCTATATTTAACCGAGATTCATTTGGTCGATGGAGAAAGGGAGAGAGAAACATTATATTGACACGGTGGAGATTTACAATGTGCAATAAATGAATATTTTTAAAAACAAACTTGGACATATATCAAGTTCTTTAACTGCAGTTCACTTTCAGCTTATCAAGACGTAATTTACTTAGTTGAGTAGGGTGATTAACTTATTTTAAACTTGATAATATTAAGTTTCCATCCTACAAATAAACAAAAGATCACTTTCAACCTTGTAGAAAAGAAAATATTTTTTTCTACTCACCAAAAACAAAAAACAAAAAAACAAGGTTTCAGTGTTCAGACATTGTTTTTTTTTAATGACTATTTTAGTCCCTAAATATATAAATCGGTAATAATTTAGTCATTGAAAAATAAAAATTTTGATTTAATTCTTGAATATATAAAATATGTAATAATTTCATCCTGTCTTTAAGTCTGTAAGATAAATTTATCATTAAGTTACAATGTTCGAGAATCAATTTGACAATCAATCCTATTTTGTGAGTATCAACTTGACATTAAATTGTAAAATTCATGTACTTTTTGTCATTAAGTTATACACAATATTTAACTGTCACACTTCTTACAAATTATGGGACTAAATTAAAAATTTTATTTATTAAAGGACTAAATTATCATTTATTACACTTTACACATTCAAAGATTAAAATGGTCATTTATCCTAATTTTTTTAGTTAAGCCATACACCTATTTTTCACAAAAAAAAATTGTTTCAATGAGAAATATTTAAAATAAATAATATGTGCATAAAATATATATATATATATATATATATATATATATATATATATATATATATATATATATATATATATAAATAAGTATTTACAATGTTCTGAAACCAATTATATATATACTTGTTTATGTAATCTCTCAAACTGAAATATATGGAAAAAAATTAACTTCTATTCATCAAAAAAATTAGTTAACATTATTTAATTTTAATAATCTCACTAAAAGAAGTTAATTCATTTCCTAAATTAAGGACCATTTACATTAGTTGCATAGAAAAAAAAGTAAATATTATTAAAAAATAAAGCTCTAATTAAATAAAAAGTATTTTGGATATACTATCATTAAATATAATGAGAGTTAATTAAAATTTGCCTATATTTTAGTCTAATATATTAATTTTTTTATGTTTATATTTCAATCGGAAGGTAGTACTATCACTTAAGCAACTATTCATTACTATCTCTTTTTTGTTACCCAAAATAATTTGACAAACTTGATTCAAATTAATTTCATGTCTGACGTAATTTTTACTAATTTCAAATGATCGATAAGTATAACTATGCTTTAAAGTAGAGGCAAAATGACGTAAGCAGGTTTCTTTTACAAACTATTTACTTCAGAGGGTCTATTTTCAAAGAATTTCCGAGGAGGGTTTTTTTTAGGGTTCCGCCATTCCTGTTGGCAGAACCCTTATTCTGCCATCACCACTGGCGAGACACCCGAAAGGGTTACGCCAACTCGACTTGCGAAATACATGCATGTGGGTTACGCCAACAGCACTGGCGAGAAATACCCATGCATGCATGCATCCACCCCATGCATACATGGCCACCACCAGCATGCATGCCACAGCATGGGTTACGCCAATATGGTTGGCGAAATACCCATGCATGTTGTTACGTCAATCCCTCTAGCGGAACACTCATGATCCATGTGCTCCCGCCAATCCCTCTGGCTATATATATATATATATATATATATATATATATATATATATATATATATATATATATATATATATATATATATATATATATGAATGAGAAAGTTAGAGAGGAAAACACAAATAGCTTTGTGTGTTTCTATATCTGAGTGGATAAAATTTTTTCTTGAGACTGTTCTACCTTAACTTTTGTTATTTTTAGTTATGTTTTGTACTATCTTTATTTTTAAATTTCTCACATTTTGTCATTTTAATATACGTGCTATCTTTATTTGTAAATTTCTGAGATCATTTATATTTTTTTATAGAACTAAGATTTAATATTAAGTATTTTTTAGATTTAGATTATTTAATTTTTAAGGGATTAAAATTGATACCAACTAATGTTTTGTTAATTTTTGGTATGTCTCACATTTTAATATTTGTTGTATATGTTAGTTTTAAATCCTCATATGATTTAAAAATTATTTTTTAGAATTAAGTTTTCTATTGTAGTATTTTGTAGATTTAGAATACTTAATTTTTAAGTTATTAAAATTGCTCCGAGATGAAGTTTTATTATTTTTTTGATATGTCTCTTATTTTAATATTGGTGATATCTTTCATTTTAAAATGATGACATCATTTATAATTTTTTTTAGAATGAACTTTTAATCTGTAGTATTTATTAGATTTAGATTATTTAATTGAAGATTTGTTATTTTTTTGTATGTCTCCCATTTTAATATAGGTGGTAATTTTTTTTAAAATCCTCACATCATTATATATATATATATATATATATATATATATAATTAACTTATAATTTGTAGTGTGTTATTTTTTAGATTTAGATTATTTAATTTTGAAGTTATTAAAATTGTTTCGGAGTTGAATTTTTGTTAGTATGATTAATTATTTATAAATTTGTTTTGTAGGTATATTTTGGTATAAGATGAATTCTGTTATAGCAGTCTTATATTTCAATGGAAGGGTATATGAAGAGAATGACGGTATAATATTTGAAGGCAGTAAAAAAGCAACTCAAATTAATCGTGGAATGAGTTATAATGCTTTGAAAAAAAATAGGAGAAAAGATAAGGTTAGCAAATAATGAAATTATTTCTTGTATAAGCTGCAGATTTTTAGTTTTAGGAAAATATATTGCATTACAAATTTGTGATGACGAAGATGTTAAAACTATGATCGAAAGTTTTCGGCAACAAGAACAAATGTCAGTTTTAGAATTATACATAGAAAAGGATGTTGTTGGTGGTTCTGCGTTTCATTCTGCAAATTCTGTTAGATCATGTGAAAATAATTTATCTAATAATGAGTCGGAACCGCCAAGAAATGTAAGCAATTTACATGAGGATGAAGATGAAGATAATAATGATTATCTTGTGTCTAATTCATACGTTGAAGACTCTTTAGATGAAGATGATAGTGTTGATGGTATATCTGATACAGATGATGAAGTCGCCGACATGGTTCAACCAGTTACAATTGTTCAACCAAGAGAAGGTATATTTAATTAAATTTTAAAAAGAGTTGAATACATTAATCATTTTATAACATTTGTATTTAATGATAAATAAAAATTTTGTTGAAATTGACATGAATTTTATTTTGTTATATATTTGGTGTAGATGGAATTCAAAATCCATTTTGGAGTGATGCTTTCCATTATAACAATATCAATTGGAGTCATCCTAATGAGGAGGACATTTGTGATTTAGACATGCCATCTACTTTTAATGTTGGGCAAGAATTATATGTTGGTATGGATTTTGATAGTAAAGATGCTTTAAAAAATGCACTCAAACAATATGTTATGAAGGTGCATCAAAGTTTTAAAGTTCTTGAAACCAAATCGCACAAATATATCGTTTGTTGCCCAAATAAAAGCGCAAAGTGTCCTTGCCCATTTTATGAGGGCAATTTTATCTAAAAAAAACTTATTCATGGAAAGTGACACAATGGGGTGGACCACACACATGTCTGAATATGAGTATGACACAAGATCATGAGAAGCTTGATTCAGATTTCATTGCCACTTGTGTAGTAGGTACGTGTTTTATGTTCATATTATCCTACTTTTGCATTTTTTGGTTATTTAAATTTTCTTATTTTATTAACGTGCATGATTAGAGAAGATTCATCAATAAAAGTTTCTTTGATTCAAGAAAGGATAAACAATGCATTTTCCTGTAAGGTTTTGTACAAAAAAGCATGGATGGCGAAACAAAAAGCGATTGCAATTGAATATGGCGATTGGGAAGAGTCATATGCGAAACTTTTGTCGTGGCTAAAACACATGCAAAATCACTCTCCTGGATCCTATTTTCAAATACCGCATGACGATTTTATTGTTGGAAACATGGTGAGTCGTGAACACCGTCAATTTGATAAAGTATTTTGGACTTTCGGTCAATGTAAAAAGGCTTTTAAGTACTGTAAGTCAATCATACAAGTTGACGGTACACATTTATATGGGAAATACTATGGGACCCTGTTGATGGCCACATCACAAGATGGAAATGGTGGTGTTCTTCCTCTAGCATTCGCCATAGTCGAAGGTGAAACGTTAACAATGTGGTCATGGTTTTTGGCACACTTGCGTGAACACGTGACAAATAAAAATGGTATTTGTCTCAGATCTGATCGTCACGCGAGTATACAGTCTGTTGTTGCTAACGAACATCTTGGTTGGCAACCTCCCCACACTTATCATGTTTACTGCATCCGACACATAGCAAGTAATTTCAATCGCAAATTCAACAATGCCAAACAGAAAGAAATGTTGAAGAAATTGGGTAAGATTTAATTTATAATATGATGTTAATTGATGTATCATATATACTTCAAATTTTTGTTGTTAACAAAACCTTCTGATGCAGCCTACACTCCTTGCAAACATACATTTGATCATAATTTAGAAAAATTTCGTCAGTTGAGTCCAGCCATATCTACATGGATTGATCGCATTTCAAAGAAAAAATGGAGCATGACTTATGATAAAGAAGGACGTAGATATGATCACATGATGACCAACCTCTCAGAATGTGTAAATAATGTATTGAAGGATTGTCGCAACCTACCGATAACAGCTTTGGTGAAATCAACATATAGTAGGTGTCGAAAGTACTTTGTTGATCGTGGTCGCCAAGCCTAAAGACAATTAAATGAAGGACAAGTATATTATTCTAAGGTTGTTAAAGAACTTCAAAAAAATCAAGAACAAGCTTGAAGTAGAGGAGACCTTCAATCCTAGAACGTAACGTGGCAGACAAAAGTGGGCAGTTAACTTGAATGACCATTATTTTCAATGCGGAAAGTATTATGTTCTTCACTATCCATGTTCACACATTATTGCTGCTTGTGGTTACGTGAACATGAATTACTTCCAATATGTAGATGTTGTTTACACAAATGAGCACATCCTAAAAGCTTATTCCGCGCAATGGTGGCCTCTTGGGAATGAAGCGGTTATTCCTCCTTCTGATGAGCAATGGACACTTATCCCTGATCCAAGTACAATTCGTGCGAAAGGTCGGCCAAAATCAACAAGGATAAGGAATGAGATGGATTGGCTGGAACCATCTGAGCACCGACAAAAATGTAGTAGATGTGGAAGAGAAGGACACAACAGACGTCGATGTCCAATGCAATCTGAATGTGGAAGTTGTTAAATTAATTGATTTATGTATTTTGTTTGTCTACTTGAATGAAATGGAACCTATCGATGATCAGTTTGTTTTTTAAATTAGTTATTATTATATTTATGTGCGTGCCATAAACTTGATCAATTGGTTAATATTCATAACATAAATGATAATACAAGTCTAAAATTTAAATTAAAAACATACAAAAAAATTTAAATACTAAAAAGAAAATCAATCGTCTTGATGTTGGTGATAATGTGAGGATGTGCCGCATGGACGATCCCATCTTCGTGCCTGTCTATCAGGATTTCTTCTGCCACGATGACCCCCCTCTTCATGCTGGTCAGCCTCAAGAGAAAATTGATGACGCAAATCAACACCTAATAATTCATCCATATTAGGTATTATTCTGGGTATATTTCATTGAGTACCTAATGGGGCATTAGGTGTTTCAATTAGAACATCATGTTGCTGTGAAGGGGTCATAGTAGGCCATGAAAAATTCGCATATGTCTCCACAACACTACCTAATGAATGTTCGCTTGTAGAAGTATCACTTTGATGAGCTTCGAATGGATACTGATACATCTGTGCCGGATACTGAGAAAATGCTGGTGATGTGTAATACATTCCATGGCCACGCTCTGTCATTTGTGGATACAAATATGGTTCAGCTTCAACAGTCTCCCTTCGTCTGGCTATGCCTTTTGTTTCAACACTTGATTGGAGAATATTTAACGGTTGGGCTGGAAATTCATGTTCTGTTGCTAGACCATGTGACAGAGGTTCAGTTATTCTCTTTTGCTCTTCAGATAAAATTGTTATTTTCTCTACATATGGCACTAGATCGTCCACTGTCCATGTATTTCTCCCTTGTGGTGACACCATGTACTGTAACATCTCTGCAACTTCAGCTTGCAATTATTACGTGTTCAAATTCATGAACTTAAATTTTATAAATTATTTGAAGTTAAATATGACAGAAAAAATAAAAAATACCAGTGTCGCCATGTTTGCATTTTTAGGGTCAACAAACATCTTTGTTTTATGCCTATACCACACCATATAGTTGGAGTTAAAGTTCAATAGACCTTCTTGTCGAGGATAAGCGTCGGCCCTAAAATTAGCCCGATTGTTCCATTGATTGATCATTGGGCCTAACAGTTGCCCCCAATTTTCCTCATGTTTTCCTCTCAAAGATATGCCATGAATATTAAATGGTTGCGAAGGAGAATTTGGAATTGATTGTTGCATGCCAAATTGTCTCAAAACTCTATCAGGTTGATGCTACTCAATGACTTGGAAACAAATTAGTGGCACCATCGCGCACCATGCAACACTTCCAACTAAACAAATTGGAGGCAACACTGACATAACATTTGCTGAGTAAGGCTCCCAGACAAACTGCAGATAATTCCAATTTTGATTAATTTCAATGAAATATGAAATGTCAAATTGTTATTTAACCAATAAATTTAAATGTTTTTACCTCATGTCATTTCATAATATCTAGTTTACAACGAAAAAGTATCAAATCATCATTACCAATATGTTGATTTCCCCGTCGTAGCCACCTTAAAAAAATCATAAATTAACATAACTTACATTATTAATTATTTTAAAATCAAATCTAATTTTTTTAAACAACTAACTTGTGTCCAAGTGGTTTGTTTTCTATTATGGGAGGAGTCCTTCTTGGAGTCAGAGTTGTACATTGTTCTCATGCCCACATTTGTATTAAGATGCACATATCTCCAATTGATTTAGTTTTATAATTGGTGGCGCTGCACATCTCTATATAAATAACCAAGTACAACAGATTCCCATGAATGCGTGCTGCACTCTCTAAAGTCACGTAAAAATTACAGGTATCTTACCGAAACTTTATTACTGTTTTTGTCAACAAATAAGACACCTCCAATGAATCGAAGGATCCATGCACGGGTAAACCTTTCTACCTGTTCTAAATTACCACCATGGTTATTTAAATCTAGAAAATGGTGAGCCAACCAACTTAATTTAATCATACTGCCTTGCAGTTCACCTTCTTCTGGTCTGACTCCTGACAATTCTTCACATAAATCAGCCCAACTAAGGTTTGTTGGACCAATTAACGGTGACCCATCCACACGGAGACCTAATAAAACAGAGATATCTTAAAGAGTAATAGTACACCCTCCGCATCTCATGTGAAAAGTATGTGTTTCCGGCCTCCATCTTTCTATCAAGATAGTGATTAATGTCGCATTTATTTTTAAATATCACATCTTTATAATTCAGTAAAAACCAGATTGACGAAGTAGAGGAATAATCTCTTATAGTATTTCTTTTTGACCTTGATATATGGGGACAACTCTTCTAATATGTAGTTTTCTATCTTCTTCCCTATTCCAAATATGCTGTGAAATATGCTTATCTTGCATCCACAACACGTCACCATCAACGGGACCAGAATTAATTGAAATATTTGACAAACATGATGAAGAAGCCATTAATACTGCACCACAAAAATTATGTGTTTAGTTCAAAAAATTAATCTTGTCCTCTAAAGAAAAAAGTCTTCCTAGTCCTAAGGCTGGTCAAAATACACTCAGGATTGCAATTTCAATATCTCAATTAAAATTAGTATTAATATTAAAAAATCTATAAAATTATAACATGACAAAAAATTTCATTCAAATTTTACACTAAAAATAATTACGAAAGATTAAACATAGATAATATTTTTTAAACGCACCTACCTAATACTATCGATAATTTTTTTTATAACAAATGACATTAATTTATTTTTACACTACAAATAAGTACAAAAAATTAAAAACACAGTATTTTTTAAATGTACATAACCTAATACTATCTATAATTTTTTTATGACAAATAAGATTGAATTATTTTTATATTAGAAATAACTACAAAAAATTATACACATATATTTTTTAAACGCACCTATCTAATACTATCTATAATTTTTTTATAACAAATGATATTAATTTATTTTTACACTAGAAATAAGTACAAAAAATTAAAAACAGATAGTATTTTTTAAACGAACATAACCTAATATTATCTACAATTTTTTTATAACAAATGACATTAATTTATTTTTACACTAGAAATAAGTAAAAAAAATTAAAAAACAAATAGTATTTTTTAAACGAACGTAACCTAATATTATCTATAATTTTTTATAACAAATTACATTAATTTATTTTTACACTAGAAATAATTACGAAAATTTAAACACAAATATTTATTTCACGCACCTATCTAATACTATCTATAATTTCTTTTATAACAAATAACATTACGAAAATTTAAACAAAAATATTTTTTTTAACACTAGATATATGTATCAAAAATTAAACACATAGTATTTTATAAACGCACTTACCTAATATTATCTACAATTTTTTTATAACAAATAAAATTAATTTATTTTTACACTAGTCATAACTACGACAAATTAAACATACTTACCTAATATTATCTACTTTTTTTAAAACATATCGACCTACTACTGTCTATAACAAATAACATTAGATTATTTTTACACTATAAAATATTTCGAAAAATTAAATACATCTACCTAATATTATCTAATATTTTGTTGAATTCACTTATATTTTATTTTAAATATAATTACTAACTAAAATAATTACAAAAAATTAAATATAAATTCTAATTATATTACCTGATTGAAAATTTAAGTAATATAATTACTAACTAAAATCATTACTAACTAAAACAATTACTAACTAAAATTCAATAATAATAATATGAAAATTTAAGTCATACCTGATTGAAGCTTTCAATAACACCACCAGCAATTTTTTTTCAAGCACCACAAACTCTAACTCAAACTCAAAAAACTCAAACAGAAGAGAAGAAGAGAATGCGTATTTGGTGGATATTGTAGGTGCAAATAGTCCTATTTAAAGGCAAAGGCATGACTTCCCCTACTACGTTAAAAAAAATTAAAGCCTATTCTTTCTAAAACCCTGAAACATGTTCAATTTTTTCTTCATTATTCCTGCAAACCCTATACCTGAACCCTAGCAAAAAGTACAAAGTCATGCATGAACCCCTATACTGAACCTACCCTCATGCATGTTGCACTGCATCGGTTGTATCTCGCGAACCAATGGACGAAGGCCATCCCACAACCTCGAATGGCGAAACCAATGGACCAAGGATCCCGCAAATGCGACTGGCTGAACCAGCGTAAGGTCATCTCGCCAGTCTGACTGGCGAAACCAAGCATGGATGCATGGCTAGCTATGATGGATGGATGATGGGCTGGATGGCATGGGGTATCTCGCTAGTGGGATTGGCGGAACCCTTTGGGTTGCTTTATGCCAGCACCACTGACGGAACCATGGATGCATGGAAAATTACGTAAACAAGGGTTCCGCCAGTCCAAGTGGCGGAACACCTATATAAAATAGACCCTCCCCGAAATTTCTTTCAAAATAGACCCCTATGATAAATTGTTTGTAAAAGGAACCCGCTTACGTCATTTTACCTTAAAGTAGACCCAACAAGACATGTATACCGGCAACTTGAAAATCCTATATAGGAACTTAAGATTCACCTATGGAGGAAAGTGACCCATAAATAGACTCATTTGTAGCATGCAAATTTAGGATACCAATATCTTCAGGATGAACACAACCAAAGTGAGATATGCAGCCCATACTCATGTCCATTCAAATTGTCTCCTCCAAATTGAACACCCCCAGATGATAGCTTCCTCACTTCTTCAAAACATGGCATTATGCAAATATCGCTTGTTCCACGTATTTGGACCAAATTATTTAGTCTTTTTAAAGTTTTAAGAAAAATATTCTAAGCTCCTTAAAAGACCATTTTAAGCTAACTTGCAAATAAAATTATATATATATATATATATGTTTAGTGGCCTGTCAACCTTGCCACTAAACAGAAAAGGAGTGAGATCAGTTAATCTTAAACATAAAATTGAATCGTTAAAATCATATTAATTAATTTTAATTTTAATAATCCATTTGAATTATCTAGTTTACTCTTCGCATGCACACACACGGAAAAGAATTCTTATCTAATTTCTACTCAATTTTCCTTATGTAAAATGCTTAAATTTTTCCTTATGTAAATTTTATTGTTACTAGTTCAATCTAAATGGTTTATATAAATAATTTAATTTTTCATTATGTAAATTTTTATATAAATATTTTTGCAACCAAAAATAACATTATGAATAACTTAATATATCAAATTAAAGGTTTGCATAACTTAATCATGCAAGTTTTAATGATGTAAAAAAGAATTTGCTTGATAATAATTATCATCATCAAAAAGGGGGAGATTGTAGAAGCAAAGATATTTTGATGTTTTGATGATGCCAAAGGAACGCGCTTCTCAAGTTTTATTCAAGACAAGAATCCAAGATATCCAAAAAATTCAAGAAATATGATCAAGATAATTTCTAGAGTCTTAGGAAAAAAAATTCCAAGTTGAAACAACAAAAGGTTTGGCCAAAGGATTTAACTTAAAATGTTTTTTTTAAAGAGTTTTACTCTCTAGTAATCGATTACCAAAAGATGTAATCGATTACCAGTGGTCAATGTGTCTTCTGAAAAAATTTTAAATGTTTTAAAATGTTTTAGAAAGCATGTAATCGATTACACAAGGTTTGTAATCGATTACCAGAGATTTGAAACATTTTAAAATAGCCTTAAGAAATTTGAATTTAAATTTCAAGTTATGTAATTGATTTCAATGAGTTGGTAATCGATTACCACTCTTAAAAATTCAAATTTCAAAGTGAAGAGTCACAACTCTTCAGTTAAATAACTGTGTAATCAATTACACCACTATGGTAATCGATTACCGGTAAGTATTTCTGACAATATTCCCCAAAAGTCACATCTTCTCATTTAACTTTTGAATGACCATCAAAGACCTATATATATGTGACTTGGACACTAAAATTTTCTCAGAGTTTTACTTGTCCAAAAAGTCTTATCCTTTCAAAAGATTCAAAGTGTCTTATCTTCTAAAATTCCTTGGCCAAAACAATTGCGATTCAATAAGGAATTACTTGAGTGCTCCATTGTACAATCTATCTCTTTCAAGAGAGATTTCTTCTTTTCTTCTTCTTACTCAAGGAAAGTGATTAAGGGACCGAGAGTCTCTTGTTGTAAAGCGATCTGAATACAAAGGAAGGGTTATCCTTGTGTGGTTTAGAACTTGTAAAGGGTTCTTACAAGATAGTGAAACACTCAAGCGAGTTGCTTGAAGACTGGACGTAGGCACAAGGGTCTGGCCGAACCAGTATAAAACTGAGTTTGCACTTTCTTTTTCCTTAAACTCCTTTATTTATTGTTATTTATTTTTTGTATTAAGGAAGTTTAGTTTGAATTGAATTATAGTAATTCATAATAAGGGAACATTGATATTATCATTAAAGACGAATAAAATTTTAATTGGGGAAATAATTTGTGATATCTTAATTCAATCCCCCATCTTAAGATATCTGAGGCCACTTGTCTAACATTTTGTCGTAAAATTATTTAATTAATTAAAAAATTTAAAATATATTAATGTGATTATTAATATTTATATTTTATTTTGACATCACAAAAAAATTTATTCGCTCTATTTTGGACTCTTTTTTGGTCTCTACTAAAATATTTATTGAATTTGCAACTATAATTTCTTGAATTTTGTTGCCTTGATTGTTTTCACATGATTAAAAAATATGTTATTTACGTATTATATATTTTATGAAATATTTTTATTATAAAATATAATAAGTATTATATAAGAATATTAGTATTTCTTATGCTTAAATTTAATTATTTTTCATAAATAATAAGAAAAGATTTAAAACTTTAGATAAATATATTGAGTGAATTAATGAGGATTTGAATTTTTTTTTTCACATAGAATCCCAAAAATATTTTTTCAAATCTAATATATATATATATATAAGTCATTCTTCCTAGTTAAATGCAATCAATTTTAATTTTATTTATTTTTTATTTTTTTATTAAATGAATCAATTTAAACATTCATTTTAATTATTCTATTCTTCTCTATTAAAATCAAAATCATGCATAATAATTACTGAACAGTCTAAAAAAATTAATGAATTAAAAAATTTATAATTTGCATGATCTTTAGGATTTGAATATTCAACCTAATAATACAAGAATATATTTTGATTCAAACTAAATTATAGTAGTAATGTTTACCAATCACTTCTTTAAGATTAAAACATTCAAAATTAAAACTACAAGTATATATTCTGATTCTTACTAATGAATAATAATAATAATAATAATAATAATAATAATAATAATAATAATGTATATTTTAATACATAATTAACAAAATTATGATCCGTAAAATTTTGATGTGAACATTTCAAAATAATAATAATAATAGAATTTATGTTCATGATTTATATTTATTATCTTACTTGATATTTTACTATTTAATAATTACAGTATTTATTTATTATAATGATATTCATGATAATCAATTATTAAAATTATATTAGATACTATTATTAGTTATTAATTATTAATATGACAAATAGTAATGGATAAGGATAAATTGTCAATTAATATTACTAGCTTGATTTTTGCACATAATCTCTAGTACGAATTATTAAATAATACTATTATGTTAAATATAAATTATTTTACAATATTTATGTTCACAATAAATTATTATATTTCTTTTATATATATATATATATATATATTATTCTTTTGGGTATTTCTTTTATATTTATAATTATTCTTTTGAATAAATTCTTTTATTATTATTATTGATTTAGGTTTATAATACTTTTTGAATAAAATATAATCAATCAATTATTATTAGTAATAAAACATTTATTAAAAAGTTTATATTATTATTTAAAAAATAGTATACATGAAAAGTATTACACATATTAGTCAATAAATTTATTTGAAATTTTAAAAATTTAATTTAAGTATTCTAATTAGTATAATTTATTTTAAAAATTAAATAAACCCTATATGTATCAATTTATAAATTATTATCTATATTATTAATACTTGATCGAATAAAAAGTACATTAAACTACATCATATTTATAATATGTCCAAATCATTCTATTAATTTTTATTACTATTTCTAATAAATTGTTCTTTTGTCATGTGGGCAAATGCAATTTTTTTATAAAGATTAGTCGATGATAAAGTCATTAGATACTCTACACTAATAACATTGATACAAAATAAAATAAAAAATGAACTATATCAACTTTTTTTAAACAAAAATTAAAAGAAAACATACAAGACATTGTCAAAATGAAGGAAATTCTACCTAAGATAACATCTCAATGATAATAATTTTTTAGAAGAAGTACGTATATAAAAATATATTTAAATATTTATTGGTATATATATATATATATATATATATATATATATATATATATATATATATACTACCATACATTTATTAAAAAGAAATTTGGTAATTAACTTTTTTTGTTTAAACTAAATAATTAATAATATATTAAAAATTAAAAATAATATAAAAAATTATTCCTATAAATTAAAAATGTGAATTTAATACTCGTCTTAGACACACAATACTAAACTAGTTACATACTAAATATAAGAAACTGATATTTCTATTTTTTTTGGTAGAATAGGAAAAAAAGACAACAAGAAAAGGAACTACAAAGCAGATAAATCAAGCTCTAATATAGCAAGAACTCCCAGAAAACTGACATTTCTAATTTTAGGTTGCTTGAAAATTAAAAACTTTTTTCCTATGAGATTCCTTTATGGCTTTCAATGGCTACTTGGCTTAGGAAATAATGAAATTTGCCAAGGCCCATGGGTCTTGTTCTCTTTTACTATTATATTTTTTTTTTATTTTCTCTCTATTTTCTTTTTCCTTTTAGGACTATCTTTCCTATGCCTATCCATCTTAAAATGGAAAAATATTTAACAATTTTCATATATATTCTTAAAGTGTGTTTAGATTTAATTCAACCTCAAAACTTAATTTATAGGACGAGGATTCTTCTCACTTGTATATTATTCTATCTTGACTTTATTTCTAATAAAGTCACACTACTACAAAATAGCCTTTCTACATCAGTTATCACGCGTCATTGTAACTGGTGTCGTTGAAACACCTACATCTTTTTACATCAGTTGATCGACCGTCTTAGAATTCTGACCATTCTACATCAGTTGTGGCGTCGAACCAATGTAGAATTCTGCCCATTCTAAGACGAGTTGTTCTCTAAACCCGTCTTAGAATGTCAGATTTCTACATCGGTTGTCTTAATAACCGATGTAGAATGTCCAACATTCTACATCGATTATGACCATGAAACGTCGTAGAATGCTACCCCATGGTAAAGCATTCTACATCGGTTTTCCTAATAACCGATGTAGAATATCTAGCAATCCTACATCGATTGTCCTAATAACCGATGTAGAATTATTAATTTTTTTTTTATTTTTTTGCTTTTTGTTCATGAATGACAATAATAATATGCAAACTCGTAGCGGGGGCGAGGGCGTCCGAAATCCACGGTGCCTTCGTCAACGAAGAATCAGAATTCGCCTGAACCACAATCGGAGATGGAAACAGGGAAGCATGATGAGACTGAAGATGAGAACAAACAGGATGGGGAAAAGCTGATTGAGGAGAGATCCAAAGAGGTGGAAACCCCTAAAGATGATCCGAAAGGAAATCAAGAGGCGAAAAGATTATGGGTTGACGTGATAAGTGAGAATCGAAATCCAGCAAAAGGAAGGATAATGTCTTATGTGGCACCGAAAATGGTAGAGGGACAAATTGAAATCGAGATTGAGGATGAGGACATCGAATCTGAAATTAGATATTGGGAAAATGCCCTAATCCTATATGTGCTAGGGGGTGACCTCAGTATGAATACGATTAAGAATTTCATGGAGAGAAACTGGAATTTTGTGCAGCTGCCAGACTTGTATTATCACGATGATGGGTACTTCCTGCTAAGATTCAAATCACATGACGATATGGAAGTGGTGGTGATGAAGGGTCCCTATACAATAAGAAGCATGCCGGTGGTACTCAAAGAGTGGAGACCTGATTTTAGTCTGAAGCAGGACATGCTACGAACCATACAGATATGGATAAAACTTCCCAAGCTCCCGTTGTATCTTTGGGGCGAACGAAGCCTTAACAAAATTGGCAGTGCCATTGGTACACCCATGGTTACTGATGAATGCACTACCCACAAACTCAGAGTTTCCTATGCCAGGATGTTAGTGGAGGTCGACATTACTAGAAAATTGGTGGAAGAAATTACTATCAAGGATAAAGATGGTCGGAAAATGATGCAACCCATTGAGTATGAATGGAGGCCCAAGTTCTGTGATAAATGTCAGAAGATAGGGCATCAATGTGGAAATAGGGTCAAGAAGAAAAAATGGCAGCCTAAGCCTCAACAGGAGAGAAAACACGAAATCCCTGTTGAGGTCTCTACACCAAGGAAAGAAACAACAACGAGTAAAGCTAATGGAGATGAAGGAAAGACATGGATTAGAACTACTGAAGATGATGAAGAGACGTGGACTAAAGTGAGCAAAGCTTCAAAGGATACAGGTAAATCTATTACATATGTTGAGTCCTCAAATACAGTGCATTGTACCAATGGATTTAGGGTGTTGGAGGTTTTGAATGGCCCCCAAGCCTTCGATCGGGGACCATGATTGCTTCATGGAATGTAAAAGGGCTTAACAAGGCTGGAAAGCTAAGGGAGATAAGCTCCCGTCTCCTAGAGCTTCAGCCAGAAATTGCAATTTTGATCGAAACAAGAGTTAAAGAAAATAAAGCTACTAAAGTTAGAGAGAAACTTCGCCTAAATGGGAATTATCTTGATAACTATACTTGTCATGAAAATGGTAGGCTTTGGATCCATTGGGACTTAAATAGGGTGGATGTGAAATGTGCTAGTAGGACTAGCCAACTTATACACTGTGGTGTTTATGATGTAACTGGAAATTTCAAGTTTTGGCTAACTGCTATTTATGCAAGTAATGCATTGGATAGAAGGAAAATTTTATGGAAAGATATTAAGAAAATTCATGAGACTCATCAAGGGGCTTGGTGTGTGGTGGGTGACTATAACAACGTGGCCAAGGCCCAAGACAGAATTGGTGGAAAGATGGTTACCGCAGCTGTTCACAACTAGTTTGGATGAAGCAGATGCTCAAGGAATACAATGTCGAACAAGATGTCATGACATTATACTGTGACAACTTGAGTGCTATTAATATTTCTAAAAATCCTGTACAACACAGCAGAACCAAGCACATTGACATTAGACATCACTATATCAGAGAGCTTGTTGATGATAAAGTTATCACCCTGGAGCATGTTGACACTGAGGAACAAATAGCAGATATTTTCACAAAGGCATTGGATGCAAATCAGTTTGAAAAACTGAGGGGCAAGCTGGGCATTTGTCTGCTAGAGGAATTATAGCAGCTACTGCTATCTGAACGTGCTCAAACGTCTCACTTAACATTAATAGCACGTTCACTACTAAGCCAAAACAAATTCGACCGTTGCTTCACACGTCCCTCTACATTCCTCATTCAAACTTATATTTTCGTGGTAATCTCGTTTTCAGCATTCCCCAACAGCTCTCAGAGATTTACAAAATCATTCCAAAGGCTCTGCATTTCCATGGCTACCTCACCAAAAGAAACTTCAGCTCCTGGTTCACCCTCTGTACCATCATTCCCATCATCCACCAAAGCACCATCAATCCAGGAACAACCTGAATTTCATATCCAACCCATACAGATGATTCCTGGTCAAGCCCCTGTTCCTGAAAAACTGGTTCCCAAACGACAACAGGGTGTGAAGATTTCTGAAAACCCTAGCCTTGCAACAAGTCCTAGGGAAGTAGACACAGAGATGGACAAGAAGATCCGCAGTATTGTGAGTAACATTCTGAAAAATGCCTCTGTTCCTGATGCTGAGAAAGATGTTCCAACATCTTCCACCCCAAATGCTGAAGTCGTCTCTTCACCCAGCAAAGAGAAATCAACAGAGGAAGAGGAACAAGCCACAGAGGAGACCCCTGCACCAAGGGCACCAGAACCTGCTCCAGGTGACCTCATTGACCTAGAAGAAGTAGAATCTGATGAGGAACCCATTGCCAACAAGTTGGCACCTGGCATTGCAGAAAGATTACAAAGCCGAAAGGGAAAAACCCCCATTAAGAGGTCTGGACGAATCAAGACTATGGCACAGAAGAAGAGCACTCCAATCACTCCTACCACATCCAGACAGAGCAAAGTTGCAATCCCTTCCAAGAAGAGGAAAGAAATTTCCTCATCTGATTCTGATGATGATGTCGAACTAGATGTTCCCGACATCAAGAGGGCCAAGACATCAGGGAAAAAGGTGCCTGGTAATGTCCCTGATGCACCATTGGACAACATCTCATTCCACTCCATTGGCAATGCTGAAAGGTGGAAATTCGTGTATCAACGCAGACTTGCCTTGGAAAGAGAACTGGGAAGAGCTGCCTTGGATTGCAAGGAGATCATGGACCTCATCAAGGCTGCTGGACTGCTGAAAACTGTCACCAAGTTGGGAGACTGCTATGAAAGTCTAGTCAGGGAATTCATTGTCAACATTCCCTCTGACATAACAAACAGAAAGAGTGATGAGTATCAAAGAGTGTTTGTCAGAGGAAAATGTGTTAGATTCTCCCCTGCTGTAATCAACAAATACCTGGACAGACCAACAGATGGAGTGGTGGATATTGCTGTTTCTGAGCATCAGATTGCCAAGGAAATCACTGCCAAACAAGTCCAGCATTGGCCAAAGAAAGGGAAGCTCTCTGCAGGGAAGCTAAGTGTGAAGTATGCAATTCTGCACAGGATTGGCGCTGCAAACTGGGTACCCACCAATCATACTTCCACTGTTGCCACAGGTTTGGGTAAATTTCTGTATGCTGTTGGAACCAAGTCCAAATTTAATTTTGGAAACTATATTTTTGATCAGACTGTTAAGCATTCAGAATCATTTGCTGTCAAATTACCCATTGCCTTCCCAACTGTATTGTGTGGCATTATGTTGAGCCAACATCCCAATATTTTAAACTACACTGACTCTGTGATGAAGAGAGAATCTCCTCTATCCCTGCATTACAAACTGTTTGAGGGGACACATGTCCCAGACATTGTCTCGACATCAGGGAAAGCTGCTGCTTCAGGTGCTGTGTCCAAGGATGCTCTGATTGCTGAACTCAAGGACACATGCAAGGTGCTGGAAGCAACCATCAAAGCCACCACAGAGAAGAAGATGGAGCTAGAACGGCTGATCAAAAGGCTCTCAGAAAGTGGCATTGATGATGGAGAAGCAGCTGAGGAAGAAGAAGAAGCAGCTGAGGAAGAGGAAGAAGCAGCTGAGGAAGAAGATGATGCAGCAGAGGAAGAGGAAGAAGCAGCAGAGGATACTGAATCAGATGATGATGATTCTGAAGCCACCCCATGACCATCAGACCTCTACTTTTGCTTTTACTTTTACTAGCTAAAGGGGCATGTCCCTTTGAACAATTGATTACTATTGGTCTGTAATATTTGCACCTTAAGTTCATGCATTCTACTTTTGTCAAATTCTGTCTAAAAAGGGGGAGTAATAGTATTATATGCATGATTTTGTGTATGCAGTAGTAGTATTATGCATGACTTATGATTTTGAGAAGTAGGATACGATGTATGCATGATTCATGATTTTGAGGGGGAGTTGTATGTATATGATTTTGAGGGGGAGACTGCTGCTGCTGATGATGACTGGTGTAAGCTACTAGTAGCCGATAAAAGATGCAACAGTAAGAGCATGGAGACAGGGGGAGCAGCTGATGTCACATGATATGTCTTGACATCCTGGAAAAGACTAGTAGCTGATAGAAGATGCTGCAGTAAGAGCATGGAAACAGGGGGAGCAGAAAGCTGATGTCACGTGAGATGTCTTGACATCCTGGAGAAGACTTGTAGATTTGCAACTTGCAGAATTTTGCTGTCACCACTACAAATACCGCTGTGCTTGATTTCTCTGATAATGAAAGTTGCTGATCCCACTTGCATAACTGCTCGTACCTGCTCAGGAAGTGTCTAAGTATGTTTTAGACAAAATTTGCCAAAGGGGGAGATTGTTAGTGCTTAGCTCTACTGAGTTTTAAAAAGATTGGCTAAGATTTTGTTAAAACATAAGCACTTAGACAATGAAGGAAAGCTGGAGTTGCTGCACATGATGTCCAACGTTATGTCAAGGAATAAGATCGGGCTGCACAATGCACAAGGCAAGATAAAATGTCAAATGAAGAATTGAAGCTGCAGGATCCACGATGTCGGATACAATGTCCAGGACATCCTGCCCGAAAATACTGGAGTTGCTGCACAATGCACAAGGCAAGATAAAAGAAGTGAAGCTGCAGGATCCACGATGTCGGATACGATGTCCAGGACATCTGGCCCGAAAATACTGGACACATAAATCTGTTATATCTTTAACAGATTATTGTGCAGTTAGCAACAGATTAGACGATCTATCTTTAGGAACGAATTAAAAGATAATTAAAGTTCGAATTACAAACTAGAAGAGTTCGTTCAGGGATTAAAGATTAAAGATAAAAGCTAAAAGATCAAACTGTATCTTTTAGATCTTTAAGTGCAGATTTTTCAGAAGAATGATAGATCTCCTCCAGCACAAGTTGTTGCAGCCCAGATACACACACTGCTATAAAAACATGGAGGCTGCACGAGTTTTCCACCAAGTCCGGGATTGAAAAGTTATTTTGTGAGTTTTGGGACTTGAGTGTTTTGTGAGCCACCTTGATGGTACCCT
Organism: Glycine max; assembly: GCF_000004515.6. NCBI lineage: Eukaryota > Viridiplantae > Streptophyta > Magnoliopsida > Fabales > Fabaceae > Glycine > Glycine max. The sequence continues at coordinate 29,724,590 of NC_038256.2, read as the reverse complement.
AACATCAAGTGTTGGACCTGAGTGTGTAGAGTTGATCTCTTTTGTTCAGAGAGCAATCTCTGGTGTGTCTTTGATTTATTTGTAAACACGGGAGAGTGTTTGAGAGGGAGTGAGAGGGGTTCTCATATCTAAGAGTGGCTCTTAGGTAGAGGTTGCACGGGTAGTGGTTAGGTGAGAAGGTTGTAAACAGTGGCTGTTAGACCTTGAACTAACACTATTTTAGTGGATTTCCTCCCTGGCTTGGTAGCCCCCAGATGTAGGTGAGGTTGCACCGAACTGGGTTAACAATTCTCTTGTGTTATTTACTTGTTTAATCTGTTCATACAGTCAAATATAATCTGCATGTTCTGAAGCGTGATGTCGTGACATCCGGTACGACATCTGTCATTGGTATCAGAATTTCAATTAGAAATACCATATAGGTTATTAAGGACTGGATCTTTTCTAGAAATCTGAATTCCGATAGCTCGAGAATTGTGGAGGGAAACTTGTACAATTGGTGCTTGGTGACATTCATCTTGAGATTTTTTCTATGATAAATTAGGATTATTTATGTCTTGAGAAGCAACATGCTGTAGTTGTTCCGCAAGAGATCTGCATTGCTTCAGTTCCACCTCAGATGAAGGTTGCTCTTGTTATGGTGCAGTTTTAGATTCTTGCTTTTAACAGTTAGTTTAGGTGTCATGGTTAGAAGTAGGCCACTATGATAAAGATTGACTTGATATATTATTGCTTCCTTGAGACAACACTGCAGCAATTATAGCAGCATAAAGAATGAGCACTTGTCACTTGAGAAATCACTAAGCAAATATAAAAAATCACATGTATTTGATACTAATGAAGCATTTGCATAAGATATTTATACTTCAAAGCCAAATATTAGATGTCTAACAGCTTCAAAATTCAGAAATAAATTAATTTAAAACACCAAATGGGAGGTGATGTAAATCTGCTTACATCATTTCAGATTAGGGGCATCTATCAGGTTCTAAAGCTACTAAGCTGATATTAAAATTGAGATAGATGTAAATCTATTTACATCATTTCATATTAGGGACAAATCTCAGTTGAGAATATTACTTAGTTAGCTAAAGTTTGGCCCAGTAACAATGATGTATGTAACAGAAGGACAAGATAATGTCCACACAAACAGACCATCAAAAAAGGAATTAAGAGACAAAGTAGAGAAACTAATGCAAAAAGTCCTGCAAATCAAGAGGAAAGACACAAAGATGCTCAAATCAATTTCATTTCCAAGAATACAATATGATTAAGGTCAGAATTCTTTTTTAGGGTTCTACGAATTTGATACCAAAACCATTTCTCTATGACTACATGCAAATCCTAGCAACATATCACGACTCCCAGATGTACTTTCAACTAGATGGGGTCGTGCACAGACATCATAGATAACCAGCCTCTTAAACCATGAAATTATGAAGTGAGTTCCTTCAGGATAGACCTGCACGTTAACCAACATATCAATTTTACTCCCAATACCAGAACAGAACTTAAACAATGTCTAGAAACTTATAAGTGATAACAAATTGACTGAGAAGGTAAATAGCTCTTATGAAAAACATCAAGCATAACACCTGTCGCAACCTACCCTTCGGCGGGAGGGCGACGCGTGACTCACGGGATGCGTGTTCCACGAAAGGAATACGCGCGGAGTCGCCACCAACGTTTATTTGAGGAAAACGTCGGAAAAACCGGAAAAGACGTGATCTACGAACTTTTAAGTGAAAGGTTCGGGAGTTGTATTTACGCACGGGGAAGGTATTAGCACCCCACACGTCCGTCCCAAGGGACGGCAGCCTTTAATCGAATGTGCAAACATGACCTTGATTTTTATGTTCCTTTTTTATGTCTTTACATCCCTTATACCCTTTTTATATTTTTTCTCTTTTTGTGGTCGACAAGGGTGTTTCCCTTTGCTCCTACGTATTTCTCAATTGCGATGAGGAAATAAGACCTACGTAGTTCTTTTTTATCAAGTGATTTCTTTTTTACTTAAGAGGTGATCATTTTAAGGCGTTGGACCTTGAAAATGATCCATTTTACTTAGTAAGAAATTGAAATGACAAACTTCAAAAAAACTATTTTTTATGGACGAGCTTGACTAGGCGAGTTGATTTTAGCCTTAGTTTCACTTTAGTTATTAGTCAATTCGATTAAGAATGAGAAATCCCAAAGAGAAAACGTCTGATTGATTTTCTACTTTATTTTACTAAAAGACGTTTTTTATTATTATATTATTATTTTACCTCTTTTTTTTATTTCCAACGTGGTTACGGCACGACCAAACGGTCGGAATTCATTTTAACCGAAGTTAACAGATAATACAATTCAAACGATCGGTGGAAATTTATTTTATTTTTAGGTTAAGCGAGAAATGACTTAAATAAAATGGCTTAAGCACGTCAAAAGGAGGTATAAAAAGTAAATGAAACGAGAATAAAAATACACGAAACACAATGTGGACCACCACGGGTACATAGAATGAATCGAAAAGTTTGGTTCGAGGTACTTACCCGTTGAAGATCGAAGAACGATGAAGAACGAATGAAGAACGTCGAAGAACGGTCGAAACCTTTGCGAAATTCTTCACGGAAACATTACGGAAACGTTTCGGAAGCGCCTCGGCTTAGATTTTCTTCACGGAAACAATTTTTCCAAGCAAATTCGAAAGAGAGAGAAGTGCCTAAGGGGCTGAACCCTTTTCTTCTTCACTTCCTCCCCTATTTATAGCAAAATAGGGGAGGTGGTTGCCGCCCAGCTCGCCCAGGCGAGCCAGGTTGCTTCCTCCAGATGCGGGTGACCGTAAAATCTCCACATGCAAATGACTTGTTGTTCCCGAGGGAACAAAAGGTGCAGAAGACGATGTCAGTCTCTACATGCTATTAAGCGTTCTGTCTTACAGATAGCAAAAGAATGTTTATACGGATAACCACTCGGGTATTTCCGCCCGTCAGCGTGACTCAAAAGTCAGTATGACAGATCTTGTGAATGCGGAAGATAATGTAAATCTCCGCGTGTCATTGGGCCCGCCGCCTCTACATGACAAAAGGGTGCAGAATGACCAAATTTTATCTCTACGCGCCATCGGACACGACTGTGTCTGAATGGCAAAGGGGTGCGGAATGACCAAATTTTGTCTCCGCATGTCATCGGGCCCGCCGCCTCTGGATGACAAAGGGTGCAGAATGACCAAATTTTGTCTCTGCGCGCCATCGGACACGACTGTGTTTGAATGGCAAAGGGGTGCGGAATGACCAAATTTTGTCTCTGCATGTCATCGGGCCCGCCGCCTCTGGATGACAAAGGGTGCAGAATGACCAAATTTTGTCTCTGCGCGCCATCGGACACGACTGTGTCTGAATGGCAAAGGGGTGCGGAATGACCAAATTTTGTCTCCGCATGTCATCGGGCCCGCCGCCTCTGGATGACAAAGGTGCAGAATGACCAAATTTTGTCTCTGCGTGCCATCGGACACGGCTGTGTCTGAATGGCAAAGGGGTGCGGAATGACCAAATTTTGTCTCCGCATGTCATCGGGCCCGCCGCCTCTGGATGACAAAGGGTGCAGAATGACCAAATTTTGTCTCTGCGCGCCATCGGACACGACTGTGTCTTAATGGCAAAGGGGTGCGGAATGACCAAATTTTGTCTCCGCATGTCACATGACCTCAGGGTCAGTATGACAGATCTTGTGGGGCGGCCGACAAAAGCAAGGCTCTTGCTCCTACGTATCCTCCAATGAGGAACTCAGACCTACGTAGTTCTAGATAACTTGTGAGACTTGAAAAAGTCTCCACCGGAAGATGCTGACATCTCCGGAAAAGGTGCAAATGACCACACTGGCCTTTGCTCATCAATCACACTTGGGGTCACTGAATGACGAGGTGCGGATAACCGTAAGATGTCTCTGCGAGCTACCAGCTCTTGGGTCATGACAGCAAAAGGTGGTGTGGTCGACAAAAGTGAGGCTCTTGCTCCTACGTATCCTCCAATGAGGAACTCAGACCTACGTAGTTCTGGATAACTTGTGAGACTTGAAAAAGTCTCGGTGTTATCTCCACTAAAATGCAAACATGCTTTAGTAAAGAGACAAATATTCCAACTGATTAGAGCAGCATATGCTTTTTTGAGTGACAAACAATGCGTTTACCAGGGAAGGAGAGTCTGCTGATGGAATCCCCCATAACCATAAATGAGATTTTGGATGTTAGCATTTCATTTCTAAATGACCATTTAGAGGAAACACTGGGTTCGACAAAAATAGAAGAAAATCACTCAAAGTGTATCAATCTCGCACAGGTAAGTGTTTTATCCTAATTCCGAACCATAGATATGTCATGACTTAACTTTGCAAATTATTTCCTATCAAACCAAAAATTACATGCGTGATCATGGATCAATAGGGCTTCCCTTGGAAACGGGTTCTTTTGGTGGGTTTTTCGGCTTTTGTGTGTTTTTGGCTTTTGATTTTTTGTTGGCTTTTCCTTTTCTGTTTTTGTTTAGTGCGGGGCGAAAAAGTCGCTAGCGCACAAGATTTTGGTTGGCAATTAAAGGGAGAAGACCATTTTAGGTCATGGTTTCCTTTCCTTCTTTTTGTTCATTTGGTGACAATTCTGTATTGTTCAGATATTGTCCGGTCTAAAGACCTCTCTGCACATTTCTTCTGGTTTCTTTGACCAGGAGCTTTTTTTTTTTTTTTTTACTTTCTCCCATTCTTTGGTTGGGAATTTTCTTTCTTTTCTTTTTTCTTTCTCCCACTCTTTGATTGGGAATTTCCTTGCTTCCTTTTTTCCTTTGATTGGAAATTTTCCTTCTCTTTTTCTTTGATTGGAAATTTCCCTTCTCTTCTTTTTTGCTTCCGAGGGTAAGGATTGACATTCTCACCCTGGGTCAAGGTTTATGGTGAGTCAGGATTTTGGCTCAAGACTTGTAGAATGGCTAGGCATGATACATGTCAGGTTTTGGTTTGGTTCAAGGATAAAAGGGATGCCCCACATTATTTCCATGACACAAATGCAAAAATGATGATTTGGAAATTTTATGCAAAACTGGTCATGCATGCATCTATGCGGACACTCAAATGTCAAATTTTTATGGTCATGTGATGCTAGGGCTCAGGATTCATTTCCTCTATTTTAAATCAACCCAATGTTTCCAAAATATGTTCTTTTATCAATTTGTGCATTCATCCGAGTCCATTTCGGGCGTCCGGGAAAATTTCACAGCATTCACCCTTCAGGTGTATACACATTTTTTTTCAAAAATTGGTTATGATCAATGAATTTTTTCAAAGAAAAGTTGGAAGTCATCTCTTTTCAAAAGCATGTCGGTTTTTCAGCTAGACAACTTATTTTTATTTTTCCCATTTTTTTTCTTACTTGCTTTCTTTTTCCTTATTTGCTCTCTTTTTCTTTATTTGCTCCTTTTTTTTATTTTCTTCTTTTCTATTTCTATTTTTATCATGATTTTTGTTTGTTTTACATATTTTTTTTTTGGACGATGTTCCTAAACGAAGAACTCTACACGGTTCCAGAATTTCAAACATCATTGATAGTAAATATATATAAACACTAACGCAACAATCCAAACAAAAATGTGTGCGCTGTACCAATGACAATCGAAACAACAAAAACAAACATTAGTCTCTCAAGTAAAAAAAATAACATAACATATAAAATGATAAAAGAAATACGAAAGAAAAACATGAATCTGGGGATCTCCCAGTCATGTATCTCCACTCCCTCCCAAGAAGTCAAGCAAATCGGCCATCTCCTCGTCCTCGTGGGCCTCTTCTCCATCGCCGGGAGCTTCTGGGGGTGCCTCTCCTGCTTGGGCCTCGGGCCAATCCCCGGGCCATGCGACTTCTGCCCTGAACTGGTCTGGAGTAGGGCATGAAAAAGAAACGAAGCCCTGGCTCTGCATGCTGAGGCTCATCTGGTACAGACAATCATGGGTCTGCACATGTGCCCGGTGGTTGGCTGCCTGCTGGCGAACCAAATGCCGTAAATATTGCTCCATGTCAAATGACCCAGCCTGGCCAGCCTGATGAGGTGGTGGTGGCGCGCCTGCGGCCTGTGGAGCATCACCTTGAGCCTGTCTCTGGGTACAGTATTTCTCAATAAAAGCCCGGGTGATGGACGGCCGAATTACCTTGGTAGGTGCAACGGGGACTCCGAATGACTGGCAGAGTCCTGTGATCAGCGAGGGAAATCCCAGGGCCCTGTTGGACTTATATGGGTCCAAAGGGTGCCTGGTAGGCGCCATACCTGCAAAAATATTGATGGCATCAGCGATCAACTGAGCCACATGGACGCTCATTCGCGTCAGGATGGCGTACACCAGCTGACACTTCGGTAGGGGGAGGTCGGAATTATGGTCGTTGGGCAGGATGTTGCTGAGGAGCAACGTCATCCATATCTGGGTCAGGGTGGTCATGTTGGTGCGCATGATTCGCACTCGCCTCCCTGCAGCAGTCCGGGCAAAATCTTGCCCCGGTATACATAGCAGCTAGGCGATGACCTCCTCATCGAACCCATCAGACCGGTTCCTCCTCTGGCCATACTCGCATTCCTGGCCCTCTTCCAACACCAACGGATATCCCAGGAGCTGGCCGATAGCGTCGGCATCAAACGGGATCCACTGACCCCTTACCCAGGACCTCATGTCGCGCACGCCCTCCTCTGTTGGCCAAGCATTGGCATAAAACTCAAGGACTATTTTTGGATCGAACTTGGCCATGGGAGTAACCAGTGATGTCCACCGCCGATGCCCTATCTCCTCCTGGAAATCCGTATACTCGTCGTCTCTGAGCTGGACACGTCGTTCCCGGAGAAACGACCATCCCTTGATGGCCTCGAAGCGCTGCTGATGTACAACGCTCCTAAAGCGGTGACTGTCATACTCAGGAGCGGAACTAGTCCCTTCGGCCGCCTTATCCTTCCTGGACCTCTTTGAGGCAAGCTTCCTCGGGGCCATTTCCTGCGAAGGCAAACATTTGGAAAGTTAGTTTTACCAAGGAATGCTACTCTTAAAACAAAAATGGCATACAACCTCCTCCAATAAATACAAACATCAATGTAAATTTAGAGCAAGCTTATGCGCATACTTCTTTACGAACGTTCACTTGTACAAGACATTCTTATAACTAAGAAAAATGCACCCATGTACAATCAAGGCACCTTCGTTACCTAGATTATTTATATGTACTTCCAAGGTGTATTTGTTACCTACATCTCATGCACTTCCTTGGCTAAATTTATATACATGCGTACTCAATGCATTTGGGGTACCAAAAATTGCACAGGTGTACATTCCGGTATTTCTAATACTTATGCATGTACAAACTTTGTGATGAATCTTGGCCATCTACACAAGAAGGTGATACATTTCATGCTTTACTCAAGTGTTTTTGCTACCTAAAGCCGCATGCAAATTCAAGTATATTTTCTTTTGCTGACTAAAATTGTATTCAAATTAAAAGGTATTCTTGTAAGGTATTTTCTTTACATAACATGCAACATATTTATATTTTTTTGTGAGACATTTTGACTACCAAAAATTACATGTACATACATCCAAGTATTTTGCTACCACAACCAAAGTGTAAATTGCCAAAGGTATTTTGCTACCTATTCTAAACCTACACGTTTATGATGAGCAAAATTCCTAAACATCTAGGCGTAGGGAAATTATTGTAGCGTGGCCCATAGCTGATTGCTGGCCAAAAAGGGTAACTTTACCCAACATGCACCTCCTCTTGTGTTCTTTTTGTATAAAATTTTAGTTCCTAGGCCTAGGATATATGTGGGGCAATTATTCTAGCCTTTTTCGGGAATGAATGCATGTCCCAAAAAATAGAAAATATGCGCAAACCAAAATGCCCCATGGGTTGTTTCCTTACAAAAGTCACGCACTAATGCCATTGAGGCATTTCACCGAACACTTGGTGGGCGCGCGTTTTGGTATCAATAGCAAGAGAACAGGGACAATGTGGCATGTCCCATTGCTTCAAAATGCTTTATAGGCCTAGGGCCATTCCATACAAACCCCCAATTCAACCTAATCAAGCAAGAAAACAAACCAAAATTGCCCCACATATTTGAGCACATTCCCACAATTTAGAGCACCAAAAGGAGATCAAAATACACCAATGAAAAGCTAGAAAGCTTAGGGATGGAATACTTACTTTGTTGGTGATGAACAAAAGCGCAAAACAGAATCAAAAAATGCGAAAAATGATGACCCTAGGGCTGCAAATTCGTCACTTCTGTGGCTATGGCTTTTGAAAGGGGGGAAAAGAGGTTTTTGAATGCAAAAACGTCCACCCTTTCGTCATTCTTATAATTTGGTGCAGGGGTGGCTCGCCCAGGCGAGCTAACCTGCATTTTTTTTTTTTTGAGGGGAACATTAACCATGTCCCCTCCTTTCTCATGGATTAGCGTCTTGCCTAACTTGAACTTACTTAAGTTAGAATTAGGTGTTGATTACTTATTTTTAAGACAAACAAATAAAAAAAGAAAACTGCGAATACAAAGGATACGGGGCTGCCTTGCAGCAACGTTCTCTGCTTGTCTAGCGCAGAGAGAGGGCAACGATCAGTCGATCGTGACCCTATCCCCACTTGCATCCATTCCTAAGTACCTGCAAGTAATAAACAACCAGGTATGGCCAATCTTGACCGCGTCGTTGTCTTACCTTGATTGGTTTCTGCTTTCCATGTTTTGTCCTCACCCCAGAAGGTAGCTCAAGACGATCCTGCCCCTGTTTTACCACAACAATATGCATGCGTATGCGTATGCATGAATGTTTTCAAATGCAATAAATTTTAGTGAAAGTTGGTTTAGGTCCAATTTTAATTAAGCGCTTGGGGCATCCTATGAACTGAGCGGAAGGGCTCAGGTGATCACAAATCAACGCAAGGTCCGAAACCAACGTGAGGACTAAGGCCTTGAATCCACGTTCATTTCTTTGAAAAGATTGTAACAAGAGATACAACAGATGGGAAATCCCTGGGGGAAATCCAGAAAACCATAAAGATAAAGAACATGCAGCGACATCTTTAATTGCCCCAGATTCTAAGCATAATATCGCTTGACGACATCAGAATTCACGGGTGAAGGTAGCTCTTCGCCATCCATGTTGGTAAGCACCAGGGCTCCTCCGGAAAAAGTCCTCTTCACAACAAAAGGCCATTCGTAGTTCGGGGCCCATTTCCCTCGATTGTCCTTGACAGCATGGGACATTTTCTTTAGCACAAGGTCTCCCTCATAGAACTTGCGCAAGCGTACTTTCTTGTCGAATGCACTCTTCATTCTTTGCTGGTACACGCGCCCATGACTCATGGCCGTTAAGCGCTTACCCTCGATGAGGTTGAGCTGGTCATAGCGCGTTTGAGCCCACTCTGATTCCTTTAATCCGGATTCTGCCAAGATCCTTAATGACGGGACTTCTACCTCAAACGGTAACACAGCCTCCATCCCATATACCAATGAGAACGGCGTTGCCCCAGTTGACGTTCGCACTGAAGTTCGGTAACCGTGTAATGCGAATGGGAGCATTTCGTGCCAATCCTTGTATGACACCGTCATCTTTTGGATAATCTTTTTGATATTTTTGTTGGCCGCTTCCACGGCTCCATTCATCTTTGGCCGGTAGGGTGTGGAATTGTGATGCTGGATTTTAAACTCCTCGCACATTTCCCCCATCATCTTGTTATTCAGGTTGGTGTCGTTGTCTGTGATAATCTTCCTTGGCAAACCATATCGGCAGATGATCTCTTTCTTAATGAACCTGACCACCACACCCCTCGTGAGGTTGGTATAGGAAGCTGCCTCGACCCACTTGGTGAAATAATCTATTGCTACGAGGATGAAGCGATGACCATTCGAGGCCTTGGGCTCAATGGCCCCGATGACATCTATTCCCCACATGGAGAAAGGCCAAGGGGCGGACATGACATTCAGAGGATGTGGTGGGGCATTGACATTATCTGCGAACGCTTGACATTTGTGGCATTTCCTCACATGGACACAACAATCACTTTCCATGGTAAGCCAGTAATAACCTGCTCTTAGGATCTTCCGGGCCATAGCATGCCCGTTGGCGTGCGTTCCAAACGAGCCCTCATGGACTTCCTCGATCATGTGATTTGCCTCCCTGGCATCCACACACCGCAGGAGTGTCATGTCGTGATTTCTCTTATACAGTATACTTCCACTCATGAAGAAACCGGCCGCCAACCTTCTCAATGTCCTTTTATCATTGTCGGCAATCTCTGGTGGGTATTCTTTGCTTACGACATATCGCTTGATGTCGAAATACCAAGGCTTACCGTCCCGTTCCTCTTCTACTTGGCAACAATGCGCGGGTTTGCCACGACACCAAAATTCAATGTAAGGTAGATCCCCGTGCGGCGTTAGCTGGAACATAGACGCCAAAGTAGCAAGTGCATCCGCCATTTGATTTTCCTCGCGGGGAACATGATGGAAGGAGATCTCATCAAAGGTCTTAGCCAATTCCTTGATATAGGCTTTGTAGGGTATCAGCTTGGGATCTCTAGTTTCCCATTCCCCTCTCAGCTGATGGATTACCAACGCTGAGTCGCCGTACACCTTGAGTAGTTTGACATTGGAGTCAATCACTGCCTGGACGGCTAGGGCACATGCTTCATATTCGACCATGTTGTTGGTGCAGGCAAATCCTAGCCTGGCTATGAAAGGTACACATTGATTGTCCGGAGAGACCAATACTGCCCCAACGCCATGCCCTAGAATGTTTGACGCTCCGTCAAACCATACGATCCATTTGTCCCGATCTTCGTCCAATTTTTCCTCAAACAAGGCCATGATGTCCTCATCCGGGAATTCAGGATGCATGGGCTGATAGTCGTTAAGAGGCTGTTGAGCCAAATAATCTGCTAAGGTGCTTCCTTTTATCGCCTTTTGGGTGACGTAGACTATATCAAACTCGGATAGCAGGACTTGCCACCGGGCGATTCGTCCCGTGAGAGCTGGCTTTTCAAAGATGTACTTAACCGGGTCCATCTTGGATATCAACCAGGTAGTATGGCTCAGCATGTACTGCCTTAGGCGATGGGATGCCCATACTAAAGCACAACACGTTCTTTCGAGCAAGGAGTAATTCATCTCACAGGTCGTGAACTTCTTACTTAGGTAGTAAACAGCACGCTCTTTTTTCCCGGATTCGTCATGTTGCCCCAGCATACACCCCATTGACTCGTCCAAGATTGTCATGTACAAAATGAGAGGCCTTCCAGGTACTGGTGGCATAAGCACGGGAGGATTCATAAGGCACTTCTTGATCCTTCCAAAAGCTTCTTGGCAATCCTCATTCCAGCGATTAGTTTGGTTTTTGCGTAAGAGCTTGAACAATGGCTCACAAATGGCGGTGAGCTGCGATATGAATCTGGCAATATAATTCAAGCGTCCCAGGAAACCTCGGACTTGCCTCTCTGTACGGGGTTCTGGCATCTCAAGGATAGCCTTCACCTTTTCGGGGTCTACCTCTATCCCTTTCTGGCTTACAATGAAACCAAGTAATTTCCCTGATTTGACCCCAAAGGTACACTTAGCGGGGTTCAACCTTAATTGATATTTCTTAAGCCTTTCGAACAACTTCCGTAGGTTGACAAGGTGTTCTTCCTCGGATTTAGATTTAGCAATTATGTCGTCCACGTAGACCTCGATCTCTTGATGCATCATATCATGGAACAAAGCTACCATGGCCCGCTGATAAGTTGCCCCGACATTCTTGAGTCCAAAGGAGATCACCTTGTAACAGAACGTCCCCCACAGGGTGACGAAAGTAGTCTTTTCCATATCCTCGGGCGCCATCTTTATCTGATTGTAACCGGAGAAACCGTCCATGAAGGAAAATAAAGCGAAATTGGCCGTGTTATCCATGAGGATATCGATGTGTGGCAAAGGAAAATTGTCCTTGGGACTGGCCCGATTTAGGTCCCGATAATCCACACACATTCGTACTTTCCCATCTTTCTTAGGGACCGGTACAATGTTGGCAACCCATTCTGGATACCGAGCGACGGCCAGAAAACCAGCGTCAAATTGCTTCTTCACTTCTTCTTTTATCTTTAAGGATGTTTCGGGCTTCATCCTTCTCAGTTTCTGCTTTACCGGGGAACACTCGGGATTTATAGGTAATCGGTGCTGTACAATGTCAGAACTCAAACCGGGCATATCTTGGTATGACCAAGCAAAGATGTCTTGGTAGTCCCTTAGCAGGATTATTAATTCTTCACGGATAGGTGCGGTAATACCTGTACCTATCTTTACTTCCCTTTTTCCACTGCCAATTCCCAAGTCTACTAGTTCTGTTTCTTCTTGATGAGGCCCCATTTCTTGGTCCTCATGGGCGACCATTCTTTCTAATTCTGGGGGAAGTCCCACATCCTCGTTCCCTTCATCTTCCGTTTGACTCGTTTCTTGCTCGAAGTTGATAAGTGGGTCCCAGGTATTAGTACCTTCGGGGGACTCGTCATCAGATCTGCCGTTTCAGAAATAAAGAAGTAAACATGCAAATGAATGAGAATGGGTAGAGACATAGGAACAGATGAAGAAAGATCCTTGTATTATAAATTCAAAAACAAAAGACACAAAGCCTTAACAAAAGGAAAAACTCTAAAGCCTAGGCCCAACTATAGAGCTTTTAAAACCGTAAAGGTTTACATTATGCTCGTTGCGTAAATGCCGGGGTGTTCCTCCACTCGCCAATTTCCCAGCTGGAAATCAGGAGGGCATGGTCGTACCAAATCCAATGTACTCGGAACATCATCTTCGTATATCGCGACCACTTGACCTTCGTCTCCCAAACCTGCGCTTATAAAGCTTCTGCTTATGTGGCAGGGCGGGCTTCCTTCACTTTCTTGTCTCAACTGCGAGCTTTGGCCACTGCTTTTCCTTCCCGCGGTGCTTCTCTTCATATCCGCCTGAGTGGGCTTATAGCCTAAACCATACTTCCCACGATTTCCTTTGGCATTTATCAGGCTAGTTATGCCGCCGTTGTCTTTGCCTAAACCCATTCCGGGTTCGTAACCGTTCCCCAACATAACTCGGGCCATCATTACTGCTGCATCAGACAGGCAAGCTTGCCCAGAGAAGGAGTCCACGGAGGAAATGCTGACCACCTCAAAAGACTGGAAAGCGGTTTCTAACGATTCTTCTGCGGCTTCCACATAAGGCAAAGAGGATGGGCAGTTCACCAAGATGTCTTCCTCTCCTGACACGATGACCAAATGCCCCTCCACTACGAATTTCAACTTTTGGTTGAGTGTAGAGGGCACAACTCCCACTGAGTGGATCCACGGGCGCCCCAACAGACAGTTGTAGGGGGGTTTAATATCCATTATTTGGAAGGTGACTTGACAGGTGTGAGGGCCTATTTGTACTGGGAGATCGATCTCTCCCCTAACCTCTCGGCGAGTGCCGTCGAAGGCACGAACCACCATTGAACTCGGCTTTAAGTGGGAAGCATTGAATGGTAATTTCTCCAAAGTGCTCTTAGGCATCACGTTTAAACTGGAACCATTATCGATGAGCACTTTGGCTACGATATGGTCCATACACTTGACTGATACGTGCAAAGCTTTATTATGCCCTCTCCCCTCGGCGGGGATTTCTTCTTCGGCGAAGGCGAGATAGTTGTTGGCAGTGATATTGTTGACCAGCCCTCCAAAACCTTCTACCGAGATATCTTGGGCCACATGGGCCTCGTTCAGAACTTTTACTAGCAGAGCCCGATGAGGCTCGGAGCTCATAAGTAACTCCAACAGCGAGACCCTGGCCGGGGTTTTGTTGAGCTGTTCGATAACCTTGAATTCGCTCTGCTGAATTATACGGAGGAACTCGCTGGCTTCCTCTAGCGACACCTCCTTTTTACCATCCTTTTTCTCCGGGAGGCCTTTTGCCGGAATATCTTTATTCGAAGCGTGGGGTGCTTCGCCATCTTGTTCCTCCACCACTTTTCCTTTTCCCTTGACGTTTGCGGGTTGGACTGGTAGGTTCGGAGGCGCTAACACACGACCGCTGCGGGTCATACCACTCGTTCCCGTGATATTTGTTACCTTAGCCGACAACGAGCTGACGTCGGTGGCTTCTTCTTCCTTCTCCCTCGAAGGTGTATATCTCCATGGGACTGCGTGGCTATTTTGGTACGGGAAAGGAACAGGTTTGGCTACTAAGGGGTGTCCGGGCTTTTGCGAAGCTGCGCTTTTAGTGAAGTATATGACCAAGGGTTTGGGCTTCGCAACATTGCTCCCATCCGTGGACTGCATGCATATATGCTGCTCTTCTTTTCCTTCACTGCCAACTTCCAGTCGACCTTGATCTATCATCCGCTGTAACAATTCCTCTACTCCCAAACACGTTTCCATGTCATGCAGCTCGCCGGAATGCAGCAAACAGGAATCCTCCTTACACCCACTATGGGGAATCACACCTCCCTTTTGTAGGGCCTCAAAGATAAACCTCCTAGGGGTTGCCACATCCCTTAAAGGTTTAGACTTGTGCGGCCTATCGGACTCAACGGCGTTAACCGCTCCCCCTCCATGATTGGCGAGCGGGTTGGTTCTTACATTGGGACAATCCTCTTGGAAGGTCAGCCACCCAGCATCCATCAAATGTTGGACCTTGTACTTAAGGGCCAAGCATTTTTCAACGGAATGCCCCGGGACACCCCCATGGTATTTGCAAGTTGCATTAGGGTCATACCACTTTGGGAAAGGGGGTTGGAGGACCCTTCCGGGAGTTACCACGGCCAAATGATTGGCTCTGAGGGATGGCAAGAGGTCTTCGTACGTCATTGGGAGTGGGGTGAATTCTTGAAATGGCCTCGGAGGGAAGTTCCTTGTCGTGTTGGAATTACCGGCCGGGCGAGTCATGTTCGGAGTTGGAACTTGGGGAGCTTCCCTCTGGGTGGGTGCCTTAGGCTGCGCGGGTGTTGAACTAGAGGCGTTCTCGGTATGAGCCGAGAAGCTCGGGTGATGTTGCGCGTACTGATGGGTACCATGAGGTGTTTGCGGGGGTTTGACCCACGCGGGTGTTGAAGAGACGGCATGGGCATCTCCTTCCTTCCTTTTTTCCCCTGTTGCCCCGATTCTTTTGGCATTCGCACTCGTGGAGGAAACGTAATCGAACTTTCCTCTTTTCAACCCTACCTCGATCCTTTCCCCGGCGAACACTAGGTCCGCGAAGCTGGACGACATATAACCTACTAGCTTCTCATAGTAGAACACTGGCAGAGTGTCTACCATCATGGTGATCATCTCTCTCTCAACCATGGGAGGAGCTACTTGTGCCGCCAAATCTCTCCACCGCTGCGCGTATTCTTTAAAGGTTTCGCCCTCTTTCTTGAACATATTCTGCAATTGAGTGCGGTCGGGAGCCATATCGGAATTGTACTGATATTGCCTTAGGAAGGCATTAATCAGATCCTTCCAAGTACGGATACGGGAAGCTTCCAAATTAGTGTACCACACTACCGCGGCTCCGGCCAAGCTATCTTGAAAGAAGTGTATTAAAAGCTTCTCATTCTTAGAGTGTGCGTCCATCTTGCGACAGTACATCTTGAGATGGTTTTTGGGACAAGTCGTCCCTTTATACTTGTCGAAGTCCGGCACTTTGAACTTCGAGGGAATAACAACATCGGGTACTAAGCAAAGATCCGTCATGTCTGCGAATGGATAGTCCCCAAATCCTTCCACGGCTCTCAATCTTTCCTCGAGGAGATCAAGCTTCCTCTTTTCTTCGGTTGCCGGGGGCGGTCCTTCCGTGGACAAAACTATTGGTTGTGTCGCGATGTTGGGTTGAGGCAACGTGCTGGGTGCTGGCCCTTCGGGGATCGGGGGATAGAACTTGACATCCCTTCGAGCATAGTCTTGAGGGTCTTTGTGGGCCTCGTCGGGCTGTTGAGGAGGTTCTCTTTTAAGGACGGGAGAAGCAATATGGACCGCATCGTCTTGCAAGACGGGTGGTGAGTAGTTGGGCGGCAATCCATAAGGGTAAGCCGCTCGGTTGTATCCCAGGTGAGGGCTGCCATCGTGCCCTAGTGTGTCCCTTCCCCGTCCTACTATGTTTGAGGGAGAATGGTGCGCAGTTGCCAAGAGAGTTGGGTCTGCTTCGGCAGCCGAACTGATAGCGGCAGCGGTGGCCACATTCTTTTCCATGAGCTGCCTCATCCCTAACATGGCTTCCATCATGGAAGCCATTTGTTCTTTCAGAGCCGACATGTCGGCTTTCATCTGTTCCTGTGTCTCCTCTTGATCACCCATCGTTCTAGATTTGGATCTGGTGCGATAGGGATGCCTTGTGGCGCGTTTAGTTATGGTGTTTTTCCCTAAAAAAACCAAACGTGAGGAGTAGGTAAAGAAAGAAAAATGCATGGTAGAGATGAAATGCAGGAGTGATTTGATTCGCACAAGCTTTTTGGAGTAGAAACATGGGACCAACTCATTTTATTTCAAAAAGAAAGTCGTATCTAGTCAAGGTCTGAGAGACCTATACAAATTTCCTAACGATTTCTAATTATGTGGGCCATTAAGTCTATCATATGCTGACAATAGCCGAGAAGCCCATGAATTTCTTCGGGGGCGAAGTAGGTATCCGCCATCGCCTTGGCCTTGGCTAACAATCGGGGAAGTTCTTGACTCCCGTTCAAGGTAAGAGCAAACCGATCCATCCACATGGTTTCCTCTTGGTGTAAAGAGTCAATCACCCTTCCTCTAGCCTCTTTTTCCGCGTATACTTGGGCATACTCGTCCGCGACCCTATGCCCGTGGGCCGTGGCTAGACCTAACTCTTCTTGGTACTTGGCGATGATAGCTAGCATGTTGGTCTCCGTCTCGCATAAACGCTGAGACAAGCTCCTTTTGGACCTTGAACAGGCAACTAACTCCTCTTTCAAGACCATGCTATGTGCTCGCGACTGGTCCCTCTCTTCCCTTTGCAGCTTGAGTTCACTATTGCTACCCCACAGAGCTCCGCGAAATTTATTCCGGTCATACTCTTCCTTGCGAGCCCTCTTGGTCTCTTGTTCAAGGGCTCTCGCGGTAGTTGCATTCTCTTCCCGTAATCCGGCACATTCCTTCCGGATGTGTGTAGCGGCCAACTTGAACTTCTCCTTGGCAAGTCTCGCCTTTCCTAACTCACTTTTGAGAGCTTGGACTTCTTCGTCCTCCTCCGGTGCCTCAAAACTCTCTTCGCTGACGACTTTTAACTTGGCGAGCCAATCTAAACCTCGTATATGAACTTTCAGCCATTCATGGTAGCCACCAATGATGCCATTACGAATGCCTCTAAGTTCTTGATCTTTCCTTAACGGGGTTTCCCATGCCTTATGGATTCTTTGTATAGTCTTGGAATTTTGTGCGCCAAAATCCCTCACAAGGAAAGGAGACATGCCTTCTTCTGTTGGTGCTCCCCTCATGGGGTACCCTAGTTGTCTTATAGCGAGCGCGGGATTGTAGTTAATACAACCCCTCGTTCCTATCAGCGGAATGTTTGGGTATCCTCCACATGAGAAAAGGACTCCTTCCTTTCCTTCCTTCCACCAGGGGAACCAATTGATTGTTCTACCTCCTATCCCGGCCAAAAGCTGGTCCCAATCTATTCTCCTCTTTTCAGTACACGAGCGATGGCTCAGGAGCGGACATGGATGCCTTGTGTCTTGCTGGAACAAGTGCGAAACCAACCAAACACAGAGGGCGGGCAAGCAACAGATGATCCGTGCGCTACTCTTTTCGCACCTTCGGTCAAATGTGTCAAATAAATCTGCCAAGACAACTACCACCGGACTTTCCTTGCTATGGTGGTATGCAAGGAAAGCGTCGATTGCTGCTAGGTCCACCAAACCATCCACGTTTGGAAAGAGGACGACCCCAAAAATTAGCAACGCTAACACATCCATAAACGGGACCCAATCCCCTTGACTTGCCATATCCTTCGCCTTATCTTCTAGGTACTTCCGTGGTAGGCCCGCTATGCCGTTTCGAGTCTGTTTTATGCGGTCCAAACCTCTTGTTGAATCCTTGACCACAGTTGCAATTCTGCTCAAAGAGGGGAGACACCCGGAGGAAAGGTATGGTTTTCTTCCCCTGAGAGGACATCCTAGAATTTCCTCAAATTCTTCAATGGTTGGTACCAATTGGAAGTCTCCGAACGTGAAGCATCTCAAAGGCTGGTCGTAGTATTGGGTGAGTGATGCAATAGCTTCTATGGATACCTCTGCTGTGGTCAACTCTAAGATCTTTCCGTAAGTCTTGCGGAAGGCTTGCATTTGGAGAGGTTCCATCAACCGCCCTAATTCCTTGATGCTGGTGGTATCTAGGCTTTTAACCTTGACTTGGTAAAACTTCTTGCCGGTTTGATTTGTTCCCATACTTACTAAGGTGAGACAAAAAGCCGGTGCAAATCAAAACTCCGATATCTCATGGGTGAAATGGATGAATGCATGAAGGAATGCATATGACACAGATGCAATCTAGGAATGCGGGGGTCCGAGGAATTTGTCCCCTTCTTAGATACAACGTCTGGGGGTAGCAAAGTGCCCCAACGTACGTTTTTAAGAAGGCGACACGGACCCTCCGTTGGTTTGTTTACAGAAGGGATCAAGACAGAACCCATATGGGATGCTTATGCAAAAGACACAATGCGGGAATGTACATAGTATGACAATATTCACTGAACATGAGCACAAGGATATATGATACTTATGCATGGCAGTGTGAAAAATGGCACGCAGCGTGTTTGCTCCGTGCCCCTATTTAAGGGACCTATAAGGGAGAGAACTAACTAGGCATTTAGCGATAACCCCCCAAGGTAGTCATATCTCTCTTGACGGTTTCTAGAGGTATTATCCTCTTCGAAGAACATATTGCAGCAGTAGGGACTACTAGCAACAATAAGTTTTCAAAGAGAAAAGCTCTAGATGAGGGTTCACTGTAATCAAGCAAGTCGGAGACCTAGCATGATCACAGATCCACCTCCACTCCCTATGTTCCCATGAACCCGGGTATAGGGCCCTTTTCACTCACAGTGTGTGCAAATAGTGTTGGTGTTTGTGTGCATCAAATGAATAAATATTTACTTCATGCATACATTTTAAAACGCACCAAAAGCAACAAAGAGTTTATATACACAAGAACATAATGAAGGAAAACAAACAAAGGGGTGAGTCACGGTAAAACTTTGCACAAGATTAAATGGCCTAACTCTCTAAAAACAGTCCCCAGTGGAGTCGCCAACTGTCGCAACCTACCCTTCGGCGGGAGGGCGACGCGTGACTCGCGGGATGCGTGTTCCACAAAAGGAATACGTGCGGAGTCGCCACCAACGTTTATTTGAGGAAAACGTCGGAAAAACCGGAAAAGACGTGATCTACGAACTTTTAAGTGAAAGGTTCGGGAGTTGTATTTACGCACGGGGAAGGTATTAGCACCCCACACGTCCGTCCCAAGGGACGGCAGCCTTTAATCGAATGTGCAAACATGACCTTGATTTTTATGTTCCTTTTTTATGTCTTTACATCCCTTATACCCTTTTTATATTTTTTCTCTTTTTGTGGTCGACAAGGGTGTTTCCCTTTGCTCCTACGTATTCCTCAATTGCGATGAGGAAATCAGACCTATGTAGTTCTTTTTTATCAAGTGATTTCTTTTTTACTTAAGAGGTGATCATTTTAAGGCGTTGGACCTTGAAAATGATCCATTTTACTTGGTAAGAAATTGAAATGACAAACTTCAAAAAAACTATTTTTTATGGACGAGCTTGACTAGACGAGTTGATTTTAGCCTTAGTTTCACTTTAGTTATTAGTCAATTCGATTAAGAATGAGAAATCCCAAAGAGAAAACGTCCGATTGATTTTCTACTTTATTTTACTAAAAGACGTTTTTTTCATTATTATATTATTATTTTACCTCTTTTTTTTATTTCCAACGTGGTTACGGCACGACCGAACGGTCGGAATTCATTTTAACCGAAGTTAACGGATAATACAATTCAAACGATCGGTGAAAATTTATTTTATTTTTAGGTTAAGCGAGAAATGACTTAAATAAAATGGCTTAAGCACGTCAAAAGGGGGTATAAAAAGTAAATGAAACGAGAATAAAAATACACGAAACACAATGTGGACCACCACGGGTACATAGAATGAATCGAAAAGCTTGGTTCGAGGTACTTACCCGTTGAAGATCGAAGAACGATAAAGAACGAATGAAGAACGTCGAAGAACGGTCGAAACCTTTGCGAAATTCTTCACGGAAACGTTACGGAAACGTTTCGAAAGCGCCTCGGCTTAGATTTTCTTCACGGAAACAATTTTTTCAAGCAAATTCGAAAGAGAGAGAAGTGCCTAAGGGGCTGAACTCTTTTCTTCTTCACTTCCTCCCCTATTTATAGCAAAATAGGGGAGGTGGTTGCCGCCCAGCTCGCCCAGGCGAGCCAGGTTGCTTCCTCCAGAAGCAACAGCCTTCTGGAGGAACCTTCTAGAAGGCCCAAGTGGGCCAGACTGTTATTTACATCCCCATTTTTACTAAGTACACCCCCTGCCCTTTTTTTGGTGATTCTTTTTTCGTAAAGTTACGGAAACTTACGAATTTCGTAACGATACTTGTTTTCTTTCCGTAATGTTACGGAACCTTGCGGGTTACATAATCATCCCCTTTTTGACTTACGGAATGTTACAGAACCCCACTATTTATGCAACGATGCTTCCATTTGATTTCCGGGGTGTCACGGAACCTTACGGATTGTGCATCAATATTTTCTTTTGTTTTCCGGAATGTCCCGGAATTTCACAAATTGCCTAATGATGGGTGTCAAGCACCTTACAAGGACCAAACAAAGGTCGCCTGTCATCAAGCAAAGGTCCCCAGACGAAATTAGGGTATGACAACACCACAATCATAACCAAAGCACTGCAGTGCAGTAAATAGCAAAACATTTTCAATTTTTTTTCTTCATATAATAACCTTGTCTTTGACACCAACTAGACGGTTGAAAACAATGGCTCAGTGACCTCCTTCAACATTGTAGAGATTGTTAGCAGCTGCATACAAACCAATTCCACCAACAATCCCAAGCTTCAGCAGCACAGAGATCCCCGCGCCACCTAGAACATTCGGAACCTTCATGTTCTTCATATTCATCTTTTTACCTAATTGAAGAGAAATGTTGCAAATGCTAGTAACGTTAAGTAATTGAACGCAAAGATGTGATATGAAATCAATGAAGTTAAACGAGAAAGGAATGAAAAATGTTCATCGAGGGAAGAACATTAATCAAATTTTCAGAAAATTCTCAACAAATTGGACAAAAATAAAATCGAAAATCAAGTTGAACGAGAAAGGACGTGAGCTAGTTAGCATTTAAATTTTCCCGGGAAAGAGACAGAAAATCCCTCTTGATTTTTAGCGACCTCGCATCCTTCCTCTGCGCCATCAAAAGGAAATCCTTAATCTCGTGGATCTGCTTAGGCTGTTTTGTGTTGTAAACATACACATTTTCTCAAACACATGGTGCCCTCACTCCTTCATCACTTCGCTCTATAGCTTAAATAACCCAACAAGTTTCTCTTCAAACCTCAACCATGGACCTCAAGATACTCCTCGTGAAGGTCAAAACCGCCATATCAAATAGCATCGACTCGATTCCGCCGAAGCTCCTGAAGAAGAAACCTTTTTTCAATGCGAAGCAGAATGTCGGCGTTCTGGCATTTGAGATCGACGGTGTGATGTCGAAGCTCCTCCACCTCTGTTACTCACTCTCCGACGCCACCATCGTGCGCGTCCAAAACGACACGGTGAACCTCAAGGGTGTGTGGAAGATCATCTCCAACGACGAGTCATTCCTCCTTAGACTCGATTGCACCGAGTCCCTCCGAGTCGTGGCCAACTCGGTGACGCGGCTCAACACACGCTGTGAGGACCCCGCCCTGCACTCCTTCCACTGGGCCTTCCTCGAGTTCGCGGACTCAGGCCGCGACCTGAACCCTCTCTGGCCCAATGGAAATGTCGAGACTGCATCATGGTTTTGCCGGTTGGTACCGTCCGTCGCTGCCGTCATCGGGTGGAAGTGGTAGTGGCTGGCGCGACTGCTCCATTTTGGAAACCCTAGAGAGGAGTTGAAGAGGGAGAGGGGGAGACTGAGACTCAGAGAGCGAAAATGATTGAGGAGTGGAAGAGGAGGAGTCACAGATTAAATATTAATTAAAAACAATGAAAAGTCTTCTAAGACGGTTTTTAAAAAACCATCTTAGAATGACAACCTTCTAATGCGGTTTTTATAGAACCGTCTTCTTTAAAAATCCCTTATTTACAAAATTGTCACCGCCTTATATATTAAGACGATTCTTTATTAACCAATGTTGTTTCGCTGTCGTAAAAAATACATTTTATAATATTATCAAGACATAGATTTTTTCAATACACTCTTTCATATCTAATACTTTTGAAATTGATACGTAAATAACATAGTATATAATCTTTTTTAATATAGTCAAACTTAGTCATGAGTAAAAAATAAGCACCACTAGGCACCTAGCCAAAGTTAGCCAACCGCTAAATACAGACCAATCACCCAATCACACTTAATCTCAAATCAAAATTAAGTGTCGAACACCTAGAGTTTGATATCATTTTAGTTTAAATTTAACCCTACTCTCAAAACTAACTCACATAACAAAGATTATCCCTACTTTTATATTACTCTATCCTAACTTTATCTTTCGCCAAAGATGTTTTGATTTTTCTGAATATATAATTTGGCAAGTTTAATGTCACGTACAGCTCTATCAACTATTACGTACCAAAAGACAAATTTTACGGCTTCAGTGGCTACTTGTCTTAAAAAAGATGCCAAGAGCCCACAAGGACCTCATCATTTAAACCTGTTTTTTTTTTTTTTTTTTTTTAAATTATATTGTTTTCAAAATATGCTTTTATTAAAAAAAGCACAATTCGTTATTTTTCTTTACTCACCATTCATTTTATATTTTATTATTATATTTTTATTAATTACAAAAGTTGTAAGTATATTTTTTATTATAAATATATATTTAATTTTTCTTTCACCTTATTTTTAATCTCTCTTAATTCCCTATAAAATTATTTATTGCATTTATTATTATTTTTATTTATTTCTTTGTATCTATTTTGTATTTCTTTTCCAAGTTTATTGTTTTCCAAAAAAAAATATTATCTGAAAATTGCTCCTTAAACTTTTTACGAGACATAAGATCTCATAGCATAATTTGGTAAGCATAGCGTGTCATGTCAAGTTCGCCATCTACTCCGTACTTAAGAGACACTAAAATCATTCAACTTCTACTACCGTACTTTCATTGCCTTCACTTCTATGATCTATCAATAAAATTATCATAGCTTAGACTTCTCATGCACATCAATCAATCAATTCATCTATCTGTCATACGATTTTCTTTCTTTGATGGCATGTCGTATGATTTTGGACTTTAGCATTTCCATATTTGACTTTAGCATTTCCATATTTTTTATGATGTCAGCATTTCGATATTTAGGTTATTAAGGGCATGTTTGATTTTCACTTAAAAGCCCTCTAAAGTATGTCTTTTTTTTCCTTGAATCGATTATGACATGTTTTCTCCTAAATCACTAGATCAAAAATTCATTCCCTTCGCGGTATTAGTCTGTCGTTAATTTAAAGATATTTTGTATACGATAAGATTAATCATGAACTTTTATGTTAAATAAATCACTTTTTCGTATATAAATATAATAAAATCTTACATTAGTGTTAACTCTATGGGTTAGTCCTCTAAAGCATTAGTGTTAACTCTATGGGTTACTTCTCTAAAGTATGTTTAAAAGTAGAATTTAAAAGCAAAATAAAAATCTTATTTAGTTTTCAATTGGATCTGAATGTAAATTAAGTTTTCTTATCGTGAAAATCAATTTAAAATGTTTGCAAAATGGTTTTAAAAATAAAATTCATTCAAACTTAAAATATGCAAACTTTAATCAAAATAAACACACACTTCTTTTTGATTCTTTTTATTCTTTCATAATTTCTTTAATGTGCTCTTCCATTGGCGAACCTACAGTCATGTGAGGGTGTGCATTTGCACCCCCTCATTTTTTTAAAATTCATCAAATTTGTAAATAAAATCTTATATTTTTATATTTTATTTTATTTATATAATTGAACTCACTGATTTTATTTTTTATAATTTGCACCCACTGATTTATGGTTTTGGATCCGTCACTATGCTCTTCTCCATTCTGTCTTCTTTTTGGTTTCTTTGATGGTTATATAAGAAACACTACTGAGTCAAAAAGAAGCATTTGAGCGTCTTTTCATAATTTTTCACATATTGTTTAGGAAAATCATAAACCTCCTCCTTATTTTGAGGTGGATTGGCACAAATGAAGGAAATAGATAGAGAGAAAATGAAAAAAAAAATAGAAAGAGAGAATGATAAATATAATATGTAATTTGATGAAAAAAGTAGAGAAAAAGAGAAATAAAACTAGGACAAAAGTTAGTTGTAAGATAATAAGATGTATAAATATTATTATCCTATTCTTTATATAAATTGTCTAAAGTAAAATATGACAATACTCTAGATTACCATTTTAGAAGGAGATGGGAGCACTACAAGAAAATATGCTTTCTACATCGATTATTTATGACTTTCTACATCGGTTTTTAACCGATGTTGAATGTATTGTCGTTAACATTGGTTCCAAAAAATCAATATTAATGTTAAATTTACAACATCGGTTATTTAAATAACCGATGTTGATAATAAGAATTACACCCAAAAAAATGTATTAATGTTGACAGTTAACATCGATATTTTGGAAAAACCGATGTTAACATAACTTAACATCGGTTTTTTTTTTTACAGAAAATCGATGTTAACGTATGTGTTAATGTTGACAGTTAACATCGGTTATTTGGAAAAACCGATGTTCACGTATGTGTTAATGTTGACAGTTAACATCGGTTTTTGTGAAAAATCGATGTTAACGTATGTGCTAATGTTGATAGTTAACATCGGTTATTTGGAAAAATCGATGTTAACGTATGTTAACATCGGGTTTTTTTTTACAGAAAATCGATTTTAATGATTAACATCGGTTTTTTCCAAAAAAATTGATGTTAACATACGTTAACATCGGTTTTTCCAAATAACCGATGTTGTTTTCAGTATTTTTTTTAAATACTGTTTTTGTTTTTACAAAAAAACCAAAATTTAACCTGTAAATTTTAAATCAGACCACACAACATATATGATTTGCATTCTGCTTGCAAATAGGTTTTAGCAAAAAACTGGCTAGTAAACTATTAAAATGAAACAATTGTAAAAAATGTAATGCAAAGTACGGTAAACTAATTAAGTAACCTAAAGTTACATAGTTCCCTAACATTCTATGTTTGATTTCTAACTTTTAGATAATACTGTTTCCACTGGATGCGAAACGCCTTGAATCTCTCTGTTTCCAATGGTCTAACATCATTAAAATATTGCATGATCAAATAAAAGATAAATTAATAATGTAATAACAATGATAAGAAAATCAACTTTGTTTGAAATAAACAATTACCGTTTCCTAATTATTCCTGAAAGTTCCTGAGATTATCGTGGACATCCAGTACATGACGTAATAGCCGCACTCAGTGCTTCCTTTTTGTCTATTACACTAAATACATAATGAAATTTGGATATTAATTAAACGTTAACTACAATTAGTGTACACACACATAAGCAGTATATATAAGTAGAAGTTTTATTTAAATCACGTACCTTAACAACAATCCACCTAGTAGCAGCCTTGGATTTAGGTTGTGGAGTATCATCAAGTCCTTTCAAAGCACTGTTGAATACGAGAAACATTAAAATATTAATGTTGTTGAGTTATGCTAATGCAAATGTATTGAAAACAACACTGCCATGTTAATTATTCCCTTAAGGTAGTTGTCTGGCCTGTTATGTAAAGAACAAAACCAGACAACTAGGTTTTCCTTAGGCAAAATGACAACCATTTGCCAGTGTTCGCTGCAGTGGAGACAAATATGGGTTATTGTAGTGGTATAGATTATTTAAATTCAGTTGTTGTGTTTGACTTACCCATTCAGGTAGGCTCCAAGGTAGACATCGCGTTTTGAACTCTGCATCCAACTCTTGATGTAACTTTCTGATTCAAATTGTGATTGCCCAGATCTCTGAATGGACTGTGGCTCGAGGAATCCATACACATCGAAATTCCCCGCTCGCATACTTGTCTCAGTCAGATGCCTGTGTTGTTAAGACAAAGTTAATTATGTATGAATTTAAAATAATTACTTTGGTAATTAACAGTAATCTAAATTGACTTACAGAATCCACAACTGTATAACAGAGATGCTGAGACATTGACCACCGTGTGCTATTTCAGATAGATCTTCATGCTTTATGTACTAGGGGAAGTCTGAATTAAACAGCCCGAACAGGGAAGCATCCCACATAACCTGGAGAGGCTTCAAAAACAGCTGTGGGATGGTCAATGTCATCAGATACAGGGGATCATTGACCTCATGATCCAGGCTTTTTGGAGGTTTTGCTGGAGACACAGCTGCCTGTTGATCAAACATAGTTAATTAACAAGTTTTGATTATAGTGAACAAATCAATTGAAAAAAAGAAACATATAATTAGAGTAAAATACATGTTCTGATAAATGCTTCACGAGATGTGTCGGCCACGCAAGGAAAGTGTTAAGTGTCTACCCCACTAAAATAACCTCGTTAGTGGGTACAGGAATGAGAGCATTTGCATCTTTAACCTCTTCAACACCAACCTTCACTTGGCCATGCAACAAAGGGATGTTGTGAACCGTTGTGGATCCCTCATAAAGTCTTCCTTGGGCAACCAGGCGGGAAGGATTTTCTTCAATGTACAACCCACATTTTTTTGAGTCACCCGTCTCTGGATCGTTCCCTGAGGGATCAACACAACTCTCCTTTGTGCTGACACGAGCACCTGAGGGACCAACTTCTCGCTCCGGAGGTAGTGTAAGTCCCTGTAATTGCATCTGAGACTGAAACTGGGACTGCATCAGGCTGAAGGATGCCATCACCTGCCGAGTCACTTTTTCTGTGATCGACTCCTCTAGTTGGTCCCTGATTTGTTGGGTTAGCTGCTGTATGTCTTCAGGAGGCATGGAGGAAGAACTGCGTGATGTTCGTGGAGCCGGTCCGAAATATTGCTTTATGGTGACATCGGCTCCAGCAGCACGAACACGGTCAGGATGCTCTGGTCGCCCAATGGTAGCAGTCAGGACATCCTGACGTCCTTGTGGGATGAACGATCCCTGTGACGCCTGCTCCTCCAAAGAATCTTGTACATAACACATATATTTGTCCAAGGCATCCATAGAATACACAAAGATAATTATAATTCTTAATTGGAAATGAATTACAATCTTCTCCTCTATTTCCTTTGTTGCCTCAGACGTCATCTGCCCAATTTTCTTTGTGCAGGCCATCTTCCACTTCACGTAGCGTCTGATGGAAGATAGAGGGTCAATGACCCCCTCAGTGCTTCCAGACTGGGCAGCTTCCTCCAGTCTTTTCTTTGTCTTCTCAGCCATGAATTTTCTTCTAAATATTCATAACCCCCACGAGACAACACGTGGGGGACAATGTTTTGCTTCTGAATGGCCTGTGCTTTTTTCCACACATCATGCAAAAATCGAACATTAATGAAAATGATTACTACAATGAATTATAAGAAGTGATTTTTTCTGGAAAACAACTAAAATGACAAACTACATACCTCCCACGAGGGGTCTCTGCGGGTCTGACAAAACTGGGCCCATTTCTCCTTGCTAATTCCGTATTTTTCACAGACAGTGTCGTCCACACCGTCCTTGTCGGCTGCAAGTGCCCATTACCTGGTCAAGTCAGATTTAAACTGCCTCCACCGCTCGCCGACAGTATGAAGAATTTTCTTTTTTAGCCTACTGTCAGAAGCTTCAGGGATTTCAAATTCCGTCTGACAAACAACAAATTAGGTTTTATTGTAAGTAAATTATAAATTTTGGCTACTAAAGAAAATCAAAGAAGAAAACTAAAATACTTGAATATCCTCCCATATCAAATCCTTCTGAGCTGCAGGGACTTCCTTCCAGGTCTCGTATGTCACGTCGACCTTATCATAAGCGACAATCCCCAAATATGTTCTTAATTTCTTCTTGTAGGGACCGTTGGCCTTGCCGGTAGCAGGATCAACGTTGACCACTGGTCTATCTGCCCCAGGTGGTCTAGTGGCCAACGATCGTAGCCGTGTCACCATGCGTGTCCGCTTCAAGGTAGACGGAGACGTTGATGCGTCTGCAGGAGGAGCAGGAGGAGGCGAGGTAGGTGGAGTAGCCATGGTCCTTTAAAGAGAAAAAGTTGAGTTAGTTAACATTATCAAAAAGCACTATATGAGTTATGTAGATGAATGTATCGAAATGAAATACATAATTAGAAAATTACGTTAGACGATGTTAATTAATTCTCCTTGATCATGATCATTACGATTAGCATGAACGTCGTCAGCTTCTTCTTCTCCGATGATGTTAGGAGTCATTTGTGTGGACAAAAGACTAACATAAGTGTCCATGTATGAATCATCATCTTCTACATCAACACCAATTGTTTTCCCGTGTAGAACCACATACCACCTTTCACCACAAGGGTCTAGCACATAAAATACTTGCTTAGCTTGTTCTGCCATGATGAAAGGGTCATTGTGGTAAGCTAGTTTTTTTAGGTCTATCAACATAAATCCTACATCATCAGTTTGCACATCGGTGTTGCTGTCAACCCACTTACATTTGAAAACACAAATAGTAAATTTGACATATTTAAGCTCCCATATTTCATCAATGAACCCAAAGTAAGGGATGGAAGCTACACAGGGATTGTCATCATGTACACTTGCAAAGTGTTGAAATTCAGCCCTTAGGGTGACCCCGCTGTTTTGCATTGTACTTTTGTCGTCTTGTGCTTTTGTGTAAAAGCAATACTTGTTTATGTCGTATCCTTGCTTAGTTATAACATTTCTTTTAGGCCCATCAGCTTGCTTTCTTAATGTTTCAGAAGCATTTTCATCACCAATGATTGTATCTTTAAACCAATCAGAGAAAGTCTTGTTATGCATTTTCAAGACCCAGTTCTTTGACATTTTTGGTTGACTTTGTTTGACTAAACCTTCATGCTGAAGTATGTATGGCAAAGCTTCATTACTGTTGTTCAACACATACAAGTGAGCTTGTAACAAATCTTTTAGACTTGGAGTGATAACATGCAATCCTTTTGAACCCTTACCGCCCACTCTATCGTCATGGCGAGTGATGCAAGCTCCATTGGAGCTTGTAGGCCTAGGATCTTCTTCATCAATGGATTCCTTTGCTTCTTCAAAGATAAATGGCAGCGGAATGGAGAAGGAAGAGAGAGAGTGATGGAAGCTTGCTTGTGGGGCTTCTATGGAGGCTGGATCTTTGAGCTTCAATGGGGTCCTTTAATGGTGATTTTCCACCATGGAGATGCAGCGGAAGACAAAGGAAAATAGGTGAGAGGAGGCGCCATCCATTAAGGAATAAGCCATGGAAGAAGGAGCTTCACCACCAAGATGAGCCTTGGATAAGAAGCTTGGAGAGGATGCTTCAATGGAGGAAAAGAAAGAGGGAGAGAAAGAGAGAGGGGGGGAGCACGAAATTGAAGGAATAAAAGAGGTATAGAAGTGGAACTTTGAAGTATGTCTCACAAGACTCTCATTCATCAAAGTTACAACAAGTGTTACACATACTTCTATTTATAGACTAGGTAGCTTCCTTGAGAAGCTTTCTTGAGAAAAGTTCCTTGAGAAGCTTCTTTGAGAAAACTTCCTTGAGAAGCTAGAGCTTAGCTACACACACCCCTCTCATAACTAAGCTCACCTCCTTGAGAAGCTTCCTTAAGAAGATTCCTAAGAAGCTAGAGCTTAGCTACACATACCTCTCTAATAGCTAAGCTCACCTCCTTGAGATGAGAAGCTAGAGCTTAGCTACACACCCCCTATAATAGCTAAGCTCACCCCCATGACAAAAAACATGAAAATAACAAAAAAAGTCCTTATTACAAAGACAACTCAAAATGCCCCGAAATACAAGGCTAAAACCCTATACTACTAGAATGGCCAAAATACAAGGCCTAGACGAAGGAAAAACCTATTCTAATATTTACAAAGATAAGTGGGCTCATACTTAGCCCATGGGCTCGAAATCTACCCTAAGGCTCATGAGAACCCTAGGGCCTTTCCTTGGATCTCTAGCCCAATCTACTTGGAGTCTTCTAGCCAATGCCCTTGCGGGGTAGGATTGCATCATTCCCTCCACCTTGGAAAGTATTTGACCTCAAATCCCGAGGTTCTTCATACTCTGGGCTTCTTCCCTCAACACCTGTAAAAAGAACAAAAACACATGTATTAGTGGTGTTTGGTATGTTGAAGTAAGGTAAGGTCTGAAAACCCATTTCCTGGGCATCTTCCCATGAAGGAACATGGTTTCTCACCAACTCAATGAGTGGTGCTACAAGTATAGAAAAATATGGGACAAACCTTTTGTAAAAGTTTGTTAAGTCATGGATGCCCCAAATTTTTCTTATACTTGGTGGAGTGAGCCACTCAGGAATGACCTTTATTCTCTTAGGGTTCATGGGAACCCGTTGATCACTATTTGAAAAATTAAGAAAAGTAACGCAATAAAACATACCTTTTTCTGTATTTTCATATTGATTATTCCTACCAAAAAGTATGACAAACCTAAGGTGTCCCATATGAGTACCTAAGTTTGTATTGAAACTAAAAATAAGAACAAACCTATCTAATGGGTCCCTATGTACACACACCATGAAGATGTTAGGTGTACGAGTGATTTTACAAAAGAGGGTTGCACCACTCAAAACATTCATCATACCACCTATTTTAGGGACTTGGTGCCTAATAATACCTATTTTGGGCACCAAAAAAGCACAAGGATTTAAGCTCTTGCGAACCAAACCCTCATCCAACAACTTCTTTACTTAAGGAATAAACTCAAGCCCAAGAGGTGTTGCAATGCTAGCAAGTGTCTTTTTACAAAAGAGAAAATGTAGAGGTTTTCTAAGAGGGAAAGTTTCTTTAATGTTTGTCTTTATTATAAAATGAGTTTCCTTACACTTCTTTTTAACCACTAATGGTTGTCCATCTTCTTGGGGGTAGATTTCTTCACTAGATTCTTCCCCTTTTGCTTCTTCACTTTCACTAGAGGAAGGTGAAGTAGTAGCCTCATCTTGGCTACTATAAATGTCTTGGCCCCTCATAATCATGGTTTTTGTGGTGGGGCATTGAGAAGTAATGTGTCCTTTTCCAAGACATTTAAAGCACTTTATAGAGCTAGTTTTCTCTTGCATACTAGCCTTAGGGGCTTGCTTTTCTATTGCCTTCCCCTTATCATCTTTGGGCTTAGAAGGTGTCACCCCTAAGATGCCTTGACCTTGGTCTTTCTTTGGATAAGAGTGAGAGCCATAAGATTTTGAAGTAGACTTCTTTTTAAGTTGTTGCTCTACCCTTATTTCCCAATCTAAGTTAGCCTCTACATTGTCCTTCCCATGGAAGTATGAGAGGTTAATGTTAGCCTCTTGAGGCTTTCTTTCCTTTTCTCTTCTATGGGAGTGAGGTCTAAGATGTGACCTATGCCTTCCTTCGTAATAGTCACGAAGTTCTTCACTTAGGCTCTTGCAAGAGTTATGACTACTATAGGAGGCATGTTTTTCTCTTTTCATTTCTTTCATTATTTTTCTTCTTTCTTCCTCTCTTATTTTCTTTCTTTCATCTTGACTTATTTCTTCCACTCTTTTTTTTCCTTTTTCTTTTCTCTCTTGTTTTTCTTTCCATAACTTGAGGGAACTCAACTCATCTAAGATTCTAGATAAAGGGTCTTTATGACTAGTACCCTCGCCATTAACACTAGATGAATGATGACTCATGTTGGTTCCTAAGTTGTGGTTCTTTCTTGTTGGAGGTTTGAAAACAAAAGGTAAAAGAAACTATGGTTGAAACTAGCCAAATAAACACTAAAAGAGGTGTGAAAGATAAGGTAAAAAAACTAATTGGTAAAATGCAAGTTATCTAGGCGGTTTGACAATGGAAGGTAAAAGAAATAAGCTATGAAAGTAAGCTAGAAATGTAAACTAGGTGAATCCTAAGAGTGTTTGGATGACCACATTCAAGGTTCCCAACAAAACACTCACTATCCTAAGTAAAAATTGCCTAAAATTATTACACACAAATAGAAGTTTGGTAACCTATTGGAGGCTCCCAACACACTTCCAATGAAAGGCCTTTTTGTTACAAAAACTTGAAAGCAATGAAGGTAAGTAAATTGCAAATTGCAAAATTACAAAACGGTCCTCAATTTTGGAGGTTGTTCTCTCTTTGGTGATTCACTCAATTTGGAGTGCTTCTTCGTCCAATAGCTCTTAAGGTGGTTGGCCCCTTGCTTCTGGACTCAAATTCTTCAAGGGATGGCACCAATCCTCCTTCCAATTCCCTATATGGCAACCCACAAACAAGGAAACAAAGAGACAAGCAATAACCAAAGACCAAAAAAAATGAAATGAAAGCTAAACCAATGGAGTTTTAACAAGACAATTTTTCAAGGATTATTCAACAATTAAAGCAATGAAAAGGACATAGAAGCAAGCTAGGACTCAAAGAGAAACTTAGAATGGCTCTAGCGTAGAGTAAAAAAACTGAAAAAAAAGGCTCAACAAAACTCTAGCTTTGGCACTTGTCTTCACACTAATTTTGAATTGAAATTTCCAATTATAGAATAAATTTTGAGCCAAAACAACAAGCACTCTTCCCTTTCACCTTTTTTTTTCTGGATACTGATTTTCCTGCCAACTTGTGCGTTTTTTCGTATTTTTTCTTTTTATCCAAATCACTTGTTTCTTTTTTTATAACTTTTTTCCAGATGTCTATAAAATTCAGTAAAAATTTTAGCTCAAAATTCGAAGTAACCAATTCTCAGTAATTTTTACAAGTTTGTATGTCCAAGCTGCCAGCACCAGCGATTTGTTTCTTTAAGCATGGTATATTGATTGCCTTGGGCTTACTTTCAACCTTCCTATGTATGTTGAACTCACTAGGATTGTTTACCACAGTTTTAGGAGTTCAATATTCACTTAGGATCAACATTTCAGCCAGCAATTCAATCACCAAAACTCAAATTCACAATAGACACAATCATAAAGAAACCTAAAAGTTCAAGAAAAGGTTCACAATCAAAGACTCTCTAAGAATTTTGCATGAACATGTTAAAGACTAATTAACATGAAAGATTTGACTCAAATCAAATAATAGGCTAAAAGAACTTCATACACTCATGAACAAATGAGTTAGACAAAGAAACAAGAAAATAAAATTCAGCACAACATAAGAAATCTTATGTGACAAGTTTCATGACTAGACATGACTTCTATGACAAAACTACAATAGGTGAACAAGTCACTCTAGATTTATGAGGTTTTCTTCTACTTTAATATTTTTGTAAGAATTTTATGGTTTAGGTTTCAGCCACAAAAAATAACAAGACAAAACTCAAAGGAACCTAAACTCAACACAATTCATGGTTCAAGAACAAGAACAAGAAATTTGAACCATAGAAAATCAAATCTAACTTCTATAGCAAGTTTAATCGGTGGAAACTCTAAAGAATCATGTTAACAAAATTTAGAACAAGACATGTGAGGAGATACATGGAGAAAAATGAAGAAACAACAATGGAAGAGAAGGTAAAGAAAAAAAATTAATGGAGGTTTAAGGAGCACCTACTTGAAGCTCTTGTGCTCTGATTACCACTTGATGGAAGCTTGCTTGTGGGGCTTCTATGGAGGCTGGATCTTTGAGCTTCAATGGGGTCTTTTAATGGTGATTTTCCACCATGGAGATGCAGCGGAAGACAAAGGAAAATAGGTGAGAGGAGGCGCCATCCATTAAGGAATAAGCCATGGAAGAAGGAGCTTCACCACCAAGATGAGCCTTGGATAAGAAGCTTGGAGAGGATGCTTCAATGGAGGAAAAGAAAGAGGGAGAGAAAGAGAGAGGGGGGGAGCACGAAATTGAAGGAATAAAAGAGGTATAGAAGTGGAACTTTGAAGTATGTCTCACAAGACTCTCATTCATCAAAGTTACAACAAGTGTTACACATGCTTCTATTTATAGACTAGGTAGCTTCCTTGAGAAGCTTTCTTGAGAAAAGTTCCTTGAGAAGCTTCTTTGAGAAAACTTCCTTGAGAAGCTAGAGCTTAGCTACACACACCCCTCTCATAACTAAGCTCACCTCCTTGAGAAGCTTCCTTAAGAAGATTCCTAAAGAAGCTAGAGCTTAGCTACACATACCTCTCTAATAGCTAAGCTCACCTCCTTGAGATGAGAAGCTAGAGCTTAGCTACACACCCCCTATAATAGCTAAGCTCACCCCCATGACAAAAAACATGAAAATAACAAAAAAAGTCCTTATTACAAAGACAACTCAAAATGCCCCGAAATACAAGGCTAAAACCCTATACTACTAGAATGGCCAAAATACAAGGCCTAGACGAAGGAAAAACCTATTCTAATATTTACAAAGATAAGCGGGCTCATACTTAGCCCATGGGCTCGAAATCTACCCTAAGGTTCATGAGAACCCTAGGGCCTTTCCTTGGATCTCTAGCCCAATCTACTTGGAGTCTTCTAGCCAATGCCCTTGCGGGGTAGGATTGCATCAGAGAGGAGACGCCACTTCAAGGAGAAGATGAGTCTAGAAGAAGCTCACCACCATAGGAGGCCATGGATAAGAGCTTGGAGGAAGAAGGAGATGAATGAAGGGAGAGGGAGAGAAGAACACGAAATTTTGTGCTCAAAAAGAGCTCTGAAATCTGAAGTTAATATTCAAATGATCAAAGTTCCAAAAAAATGCACACACATGACCTCTATTTATAGCCTAAGTGTCACACAAAATTGGAGGGAAATTCAAATTTCACTTGAATTTGAAATTGAATTTGTGGAGCCAAAATTTCACTAATTATGATTAGTGAATTTTAGTTATGGTTCAGCCCACTAATCCAAGATCAATTCCAAGATTCTCCACTAAGTGTGCTTAGGTGTCATGAGGCATGAAAAGCATGAAGGACATGCACAAAGTGTGACTATATGATGTGGCAATGGGATGTAGTAAGCAAATGCTCACCTCCCCCTCTAAAATTTAATTGGATTGGGCTTCTACCAATTCAATTAAATTTATTTCCAACCACACACATCAAATATCCACTTAGTGCATGTGAAATTACAAAACTACCCCTAATACAAAAACTATTCTAGGTGCCCTAAGATATAAGGGCTGAAAAAATCCTATATTTCTAGGGTACCCTACCTACATTATGGAGCCCTAAAAACAAGGCCCAAAAATAATGAAACCTTAATCTAATATTTACAAAGATAAGTGGGCTCATACTTAGCCCATGGGCCCGAAATCTACCCTAAGGCTCATAAGAACCCTAGGGCCTTCTCTTGCATCTCTGGCCCAATCTACTTGGAGTTTTCTATCCAATGCCCTTGCGGGGTAGGATTGCATCATTCTCTCCCCCTTGAAAAGGATTTGACCTCAAATCCCGAGGTTCTTGAAACCCTGGGCTTTTTTCCTCAACACCTGTAAAAAGAACAAAAACATATGTATTAGTGGTGTTTAGTATGTTGAAGTAAGGTAAGGTCTGAAAACTCATTTCCTGGGCATCTTCCCATGAAGGAACATGGTGCCTCACCAACTCAATGAGTGGTGCTATAAGTATAGAAAAATATGGGGCAAACCTTTTGTAAAAGTTTGTTAAGTCTTGGAAGCCCCAAATTTTTCTTACACTTGGTGGAGCGGGCCATTCAGGAATGACCTTTATTCTCTTAGGGTTCATGGGAACCCCTTGATCACAATTTAAAAAATTAAGAAAAGTAAAGCAATAGAACATACCTTTTTCTGTATTTTCATGTTGATTATTCCTACCAAAAAGTATGACAAATCTAAGGTGTCCCATATGAGTGCCTAAGTTTGTATTGAAACTAAAAATAAGAACAAACCTACCTAATGAGTCCCTATGTACACAAATCATGAAGATGTTGGGTGCACAAGTGATTTTACAAAAGACTGTTGCACCACCCAAAGCATTCATCACACCACCTATTTTAGGGATTTGGTGCCTAATAATACCTATTTTGGGCACCAACAAAGCACAAGGATTTAATCTCTTGCGAACCAAACCCTCATCCAACAACTCCTTTACTTGAGGAATAAACTCAAGCCTAAGAGATGTGGCAATGCTAACAAGTGTCTTTCTACAAAGGAGAAAATGTGGAGGTTGTCTAAGAAGGGAAATTTCTTTAATATTTGTCTTTATTTCAAAATGTCTTTCCTTCTTAGCTAACCTCTTGGAGGAGACACTTACCTCCTTACACTCCTCCTTAACCATTAAAGGTTGTCCTTCTTCTTGGGGGTAGATCTCTTCACTAGATTCTTCCCCTTTTGCTTCTTCACTTTTACTAGAGGAAGGTGAAGTAGTAGCCTCATCTTGGCTACTATAAATGTCTTGGCCCCTCATAATCATGGTTTTCTTGGTGGGGCATTGAGAAGTAATGTGTCCTCTTCCAAGACATTTAAAGCACTTCATAGAGCTAGTCTTCTCTTGCATACTAGCCTTAAGGGGTTGCTTTTCTATTGTCTTCCCCTTATCATCTTTGGGCTTAGAAGGTCTCACCCCTAAGATTCCTTGACCTTGGTCTTTCTTTGGATAAGAGTGAGGGCCATAAGATTTTGAAGTAGACTTCCTTTTAAGTTGTTGCTCTACCCTTATTTCCCAATCTAAATTAGCCTCTACATTGTCCTTCCCATGGAAGTATGGGAGTTTAATGTTAACCTCTTGAGGCTTTCTTTCATTTTCTCTCCTATGGGAGTGAGGTCTAAGATGTGACCTATGCCTTCCTTCATAATAGTCACGAAGTTCTTCACTTAGGCTCTTGCAAGAGTTATGACTACTATAGGAGACATGTTTTTCTCTTTTCATTTCTTTCATTATTTTTCTTCTTTCTTCCTCTCTTATTTTCTTTCTTTCATCTTGACTTATTTCTTCCACTCTTTTTTTACCTTTTTCATTTCTCTCTTGTTTTTCTTTCCACAACTTAAGGGATCTCAACTCATCTAATATCTTATACAAGGGGTCCTTAGGAGTAGAACCCTTACCATTAACACTAGATGAAGAATGAAGACTCATGTTGGTTCCTAAGTTATGGTTCTTTCTTGTTGGGGATTTGAAAACAAAAGGTAAAATAAACTATGGTTGAAACTAGCCAAAATAAACACTAAAAGAGCTGTGAAAGATAAGGTAAAAACTAATTGGTAAAAGGCAAGCTATCTAGGTGGTTTGACAATGGAGGGTAAAAGAAATAAGCTATGAAAGTAAGCAAGAAATTAAAGTGCAAGAAATGCAAACTAGGCGGATCCTAAGAGTGTTTGGATGACCTCATTTAAGGTTCCCAACAAAACACTCACTATCCTAAGGGGAAATTGCCTAAAATTATTACACACGAATGGAAGTAGGGTGACCTAGCGGAGGCTCCCAACTTACTTCCAGTGAAAGGCCTTTTTGTTACAAAATTTGAAAGCAAAGCAAATAGCCAATTACAAAGAAAAAAGTCCTCAATTGTGGTGGCTATTCTCTCTTTATTGTTTCACTCAATTTGGAGTGCTTCTTAGTCCAATAGCTCTTAAGGTGGTTGGCCCCTTGCTTCTTGACTCAAATTCTTCAAGATATGGCACCAATCCTCCTTTCCAATTCCCTATATGGCAACTCACAAGCAAGGAAACAAAGAGACAAGCAATAACCAAAGACCAAAAAAAATGAAATGAAAGCTAAACCAATATAGTTTTAACAAGACAAATTTCCAAGGATTATTCAACAATTAAAGCAATGAAAAGCACAAAAAGCAAGCTAGGACTCAAAGAGAAACCTAGAATGGCTCTAGAGTAGAGTAGAAAAACTCTAAAAAAAAGACTCAAGAAACCTCTAGTTTTGGCACTTGTTTTCACAATAATTTACAATTGAAATTTCAGAACTAGGATTGGTATAAAATAGGCACCAATTATAGAACAAATTTTGAGCCAAAACAACAAGCACACTTTCCTTTCACTTTTCCTTTTTTTTCCTGGACACTGATTTTTCTGCCAACTTGTGAGATTTTTCTTATTTTTTCCTTTAATCCAAATCGCTTGGTTCTTTTTTTATAATTTTGGTCCAGATGCCTAGAAAATTTATTAAAAGTTTCAGCTCAAAACACGTAGTGACCAATTCCCAGTAATTTATACAAGTTCGTATGTTCAAGCTGCCAGCACCAGCGATTTCAACCTAGAAATCAAGAGTAGCGTTTATGTTGCTTAAGGCTTGGATAGTTACAATTTGTGTTTGCTTATGCTCAATTATCTTGAATAACACAATTAAAGAGAGCTTAAGACTTATTTTGATTCACAAATCCAGCCACAACTCAGCACCACAACTCAACTTCATAATAGGCATCATGTAGGAAACTTAGAAAGCAAAAAAAAAGTTCAAGAACAAGACTATTTCTAGGAATTGATTTAGAACATGTTATGAACTAAATAACATGCATGAATTAGACTCAAAATTCAAAAGATAGGCTAAGAATGACAAGAATACATGAACAAATGTATCTAGAATTCAATCAACAAAATAAAATTCAACACAAACTTAGAACATAATGTGACAATTACTATGACTAAACATGACTCTAAGACAACATGGATTAAGTGAATTACACTTAGATTTTTGTGTTTTTTTTTTCTAATCAATATTTTGGAACAAAATTTAGATCTAAAGGTTCAGCACAAGAATATTATGAATGAAAATTGATAGAACCTAAAATCAACATAAAAACAAGATTCAAGAGTAGATCTACAAAATTTGAACCATAGAAATGCAAGAACAAGTGTAGATCTAAGATTTAATCGGTTTATTTATTTTTTGAATCTACTCTAAATAGCACCAAACCACAAGACAATGGAGGATATACATGGAGAATAAGATGAAGAACAAGGAATTAAAGAGAATTCACCGAACAAAAAGATAGAGGAAGCAAATGAACATCACCTAGATGAAGATGCTCTTGATACCACATGATGCAAGCTCCATTGGAGCTTGTAGGCCTAGGATCTTCTTCATCAATGGATTCCTTTGCTTCTTGGAAGATAAATGGCAGCGGAATGGAGAAGGAAGAGAGAGAGGAGACGCCACTTCAAGGAGAAGATGAGTCTAGAAGAAGCTCACCACCATAGGAGGCCATGGATAAGAGCTTGGAGGAAGAAGGAGATGAATGAAGGGAGAGGGAGAGAAGAGCACGAAATTTTGTGCTCAAAAAGAGCTCTGAAATCTGAAGTTAATATTCAAATGATCAAAGTTCCAAAAAAATGCACACACATGACCTCTATTTATAGCCTAAGTGTCACACAAAATTGAAGGGAAATTCAAATTTCACGTGAATTTGAAATTGAATTTGTGGAGCCAAACTTTGGAGCCAAAATTTCACTAATTATGATTAGTGAATTTTAGTTATGGTTCAGCCCACTAATCCAATATCAATTCCAAGATTCTCCACTAAGTGTGCTTAGGTGTCACGAGGCATGAAAAGCATGAAGGACATGCACAAAGTGTGACTATATGATGTGGCAATGGGATGTAGTAAGCAAATGCTCACCTCCCCCTCTAAAATTTAATTGGATTGGGCTTCTACCAATTCAATTAAATTTATTTCCAACCACACACATCAAATATCCACTTAGTGCATGTGAAATTACAAAACTACCCCTAATACAAAAACTAGTCTAGGTGCCCTAAGATACAAGAGCTGAAAATATCCTATATTTCTAGGGTACCCTACCTACATTATGGAGCCCTAAATACAAGGCCCAAAAATAATGAAACCTTAATCTAATATTTACAAAGATAAGTGGGCTCGTACTTAGCCCATGGGCCCGAAATCTACCCTAAGGCTCATAAGAACCCTAGGGCCTTCTCTTGCATCTCTGGCCCAATCTACTTGGAGTTTTCTATCCAATGCCGGGTAGGATTGCATCAGCGAGACTCAGGAAGCCCAACAGGTTTAGCCTTTTCAATGTACTCTGAACAAAATTCAGTGGCTTTTTCTACGATGTACGTTTCAACAATAGATGCTTCTGGACGATGTAGATTCTTAGTATACCCTTTTAAGATCTTCATGTAGCGCTCAACTGGGTACATCCAGCGCAAATAAACAGGACCACAACATTTGATTTCTCTGACCAAGTGAACAATTAAGTGGACCATGATGTCAAAGAAAGCAGGAGGAAAATACATCTCGAAGCGGCATAGTATAATTGTAGCCTCGTTTTCTAGGTCATCAAACTTGACAGGATCAAGGACTTTGCTACATATGACATTGAAGAAAAAGCACAGGCGAGTCATGGCTAACCTGACTTTGTTAAGCAAAATGTCTTGTATGGTCACGGCTAATAATTGTTGCATCAACACGTGACAATCATGAGACTTTAACCCTGCCAGCTTAAGCTCCTTCAACTACACAAGACTCTTAATATTTGAAGAGTATCCTTGTGGGACTTTAACCCAATGCAGACATTGACAAAAACTGATCTTTTGCTTTCTGGACAAAGTATGACAAGCTAGAGGCAACTATATTTTTTTACCATCAGACCTTGGATGCAACTGTGATCGTATACCCATGCCAGCTAGATCTTGACGGGTATTCAGACCATCTTTCGTCTCGCCTTGAATGTTAAGGAACATCCCAATGACACTGTCACATACATTTTTCTCCACATGCATAACATCAATACAATGTCTAATGTCAAGGTCAGACCAGTACGGAAGATCAAAGAAAATAGACCTCTTCTTCCATATGCAAGTCTTACTTTTATCCATCTTTTTAGTCTTTCCAAAAATAGTATTCAGGTGTTCTACCCACTGGAAGACCTGCTCGCCAGCCAACGGTATTGGCGCAGTTTCGTGCTCCTGACTTCCATTAAATGCTTTTTCAGTCGCCTGTAAGGGTGATGAGGTTGTAGAAAACGGCGATGGCTAGTGTACACTGTTTTTCTACCATGTCTTAGTTGTATGTAGCTTGTGTCTTTTTCACAAATGGGGCATGCATGATGAACCTTAACACTGTAACCGCTGAGATTCCCATATGCTGAAAAGTCATTAATGGTACAAAAAAGCATTGCACGCATTTCAAAAGTCTCCTTGTGAAACCTATCAAACACTAAAACCCCCTCATCCCACAAATTTCTCAGGTCTTCATTCAACGAACTTAGGTAAACATCAATGTCATTTCCTGGCTGTCTTGGGCCGGATATCATCATAGACAACATCATGTATTTTCGCTTCATGCATAACCAAGGAGGCAAATTGTAAAGTACTAGCAGAACTTGCCATGAACTGTGTTGAGTGCTTAAACTGCCATATGGATTCATTCCATCACTGGCTAGTCCAAGCCTAAGATTTCTTGCCTCTTTCCCGAAATCCAGATACAAACCATCAATCTTCTTCCATTGCGAGCAGTC
Organism: Glycine max; assembly: GCF_000004515.6. Classification (NCBI taxonomy): domain Eukaryota; kingdom Viridiplantae; phylum Streptophyta; class Magnoliopsida; order Fabales; family Fabaceae; genus Glycine; species Glycine max. Next base: position 29,682,859 of record NC_038256.2, on the reverse strand, counting down.
AGCTGGATGATGGACCATTCCATCAGAGTTTCTCCCATTTGCATGCTAGGTAAGGTCTTAAGCATCGTCTTCATTAGCAAAGAGACGCTTAAATCTTGGAATGATTGGAAGATACCACAACACCTTCGCTGGAGGGCCCTTCTTTGAGTTTTCATCTGAACTGCCGTCCTCATCATCCTTCACTTTGTACCATGACGCCCCACACCTAGGGCATTTGGACATTTCTTCGAATTCATGCTTGTACATTATGCAGTCATTTGGGCAAGCATGAATCTTCTGATACTCCATACCCATCGGACACAGTATCTTCTTGGCCGAATAGTAGCTTTTAGGCAACGTGTTTTCCTCTGGAAGCAGATCGTGCACTACTTGAAGCAGTGAAGTGAAGCTTTTTGTCGCTCCACCCAAATCTGGCCTTGACATTAACCAGACTTAAGACAGCCGACAACAGTGTTAGGGAGTTCTTGCACCCTGAATACAAAGGCTTCTTTGAGTCACTTTGCAATCCTTCATACACAGGGGCATGTGCTTACCGAAAAGACTCTTGTCCAAGGTCACGAATCATGTCCTCCAAGCGATATCCCATTTCTACAAACGGTTCGGATTGGGGCTTACCCTGCATGTCTGTCATTTCACCATGCCATATCCATGTCGTATAATTCCTCTTAATTCCATCACACAATAGATGTTCTCGTATGTCATCTAGTATTTGTCTTATACTGTTCAAACAATTGATGCAAGGGCAATAATATTTTCCATCTTCATCTGGTCGACCTTTTTCTGAAGCAAATTGTAAGAACTGCTCAACGCCTTCCTCATATTTTGGTCTGATGCGACTTTCATTCATCCAACTTCGATCCATCTAAGTTATAACTCTGTCATACTTGGTGAGTTGTCCGATGCATGAAAATCTCACTTTTTTGTTACAGGTGTGACCCTATCCCATTCAGGAAGACCGTCTTTTATGGTAGTTTCATATGTCAGGGTTAATTCTATTTTGTTAAATTTGACAAAATTTTGGCAGTATTTCGCATTGGTCTCCAAGTACACGACATGAAATCGGTGAAATTAATCTCCCGATAATCAAGTATGCACTTAGAGAACAACTTGAAATGCATTGTGCCGAAATTTCATCAAAGTAAACAAAATAATGTTAACCTTAATGCATAAATCTACCATAAAAATATCAGTCTCCCCAAATTATCCAAATGGACAATTCAAGATTGAATACAATGATTAATGCAAATTGTCCGCAAGAATCATTACATTCAGTCTCAAATGGGAATCTAAGGTTCACTCATAATGAACATAGTTTGTATATCATATATCAGTTGTCTTTAATGACAAAAATATCAACAACAACAACACAAATCGATAAGACGCAATTATTTATTGAAGTTGTTTTTGTAAAAATTTCAATGGATCTCAACAAGTAATAATCAATAGCTATAAAACAAGGAATTTTATTGTTCATATGGTACTACAAATACTAATAAAAAAAAGAGTTTCTCCCTAAAATGTAACCTCTAAATAAAAGGTAGGTTTAGATACTTGAGTGTGTGAATCAGAAGCACAAACATTGAACAGGAAGGTCATGTTTAATTTGCAGTTTTTACATAAGCAGAAACCACGTTTATGGCAACTGGTACATTACATTTATTTCAGTGTCAAGACCACTGCAGAACTGCACGTGTACACAACTTTGGTTTAACCAGTTCCACCTAGTTTTAACAGTTTTAATGTCGTACTCTACAATGTCAAAAGAAGCAATATACATTGTGGTTGCTTTTATTCCTAGCTGCATTGTTGTTAAATACAAACGAGCATAAACAAACTCATGCTCATAAATTGCTCACAGATTTGGTCTAAGCGAAAAGATTTCTTATACACTCAAATGGGTAAGTTACCTTGCCATAAACTACCATGATGTTCTTACATATCAAGTGGGTAAGTTACCTTGCCATTAGATACAAAGGCTTGAGAATTTTGGTTTTAGAAACATTGAAAACATTTTGTTTTGGTTCTTTGGATAGTGAAGAAAATTATGAGGATTTTCTAGATAATATAAATGAAAACATTTAGTAGGCGATAAGTTGATCTCTTTGTTATTTTGTTGGTTTATTCTTCTAGTTTATGATAAGTCTAGTTTTTCTTGTCTCTACAGTATCAGGCATTGAATGAATCTCCTATTGGACATAACTAGTCCCCTAAAGTTACCTCAGAAGTTGTGGCCATCACTGAAGATATTAATGACATGTCATTTATCAGTGCACAATCAGCTGAAGTCACCTCACATACAACAGACCTTGGACGTGATGGTTTATTGGAGGAAGATGAAAATGGAGCAGAGCAAAGGATAGTATAATTAAGGATGGAGATGTAATTGATGGATTGAGGAATATGTCAGAAAATCTATCTGCAACAGTTGTGAATGTAAGTGACAAGTTTAGATTGTCTCTTAACTGCAAAATTTCAATAAACTTACAGGCTGGGAGAATGCCGAAAATGAAGGGACAAGTTTAAAGAAGCAAGTCCAGGCACCGACTCTCAAAAATTCAACACTTGAAGATAGAGTCACCCATCTAGACAATGCACTTAAGGAGTGTGTTAGGCAGCTAAGACAAACAAGGTGTTTATAACCTGGAAAAGAAGGTATTATGGTTCCAAGTCTCTATGTTGATTTCTATTTTTTTTTCTTTCTTCGAATGAAGGCTGATTAATTTTGCCTAATGATTATATGACTTGTTTATGTACTATGTCAGTAGTATATTGCTCTAATTCATATTGATTTATGTAGTCATTTGGACCAAGATCATTCAACATTAGGATTTGCTTATCATCCAGAATAGAATGTATCTAATACATGATGTTTCTATTAATAATATAGCTTATCAGTCACACTAAAAGAATAGAACAACATTGCTGGTTACCTCAAACTTGAAGAGTGCAATTGATGAATAGATAGCCTAGAAGAAAGCAAACCACCAAGGTAGAGGTAGAGGTATTCCCTACGCCTTGCAACTAAATCTGCCACAAAGAAGCAACCAAAAGCCAAAGAAGAGAAAATAAGTTGAAACTTGAAACTTTTGGGAAAATGGGTGGTTGAATCTTAAATCCTATTTTTGAGCTACTTAGAGGCATTTTTTGGAAAAATAAGTTGACCAAATACCTTTTGGGTATTTGCCTAGGGATTCCTCCTTCGATTTCGAGCGTTTTGACATATTATAGGTCTCAAACGAACATTTCTATCAAAAGTTACAACCATTTGAAGTTTACTTGCCACAAACACAAACCCTAACTACAGTAAGATAGTCTGAAGCATGGGGGTTAACTATGGAGTATAAGGGTGGTGAAAAACAACCATATAATATAGGGTTTAACTTAACAAAGCTCATTTCAAGAAACTAATTACCTGACTGAGAAACTATGGATTGTTCCTGTCAGTGTTGAATGCTGAAGTCAGACTCCAACGGACCCCAACGGTCACGAACCCCAACAACAACGATGGTGTGGAGGAGACCAGAGTGACCTTTTGTGTCTTTGTGGTGAGGGAGAAATAAGCTTTTGTGTTTATGAGACTGAGCTAGCGCGCGCGGGGGGAGAACCTTCTGGATGGGTTTTGATTTATCTTTAACCCAACATCGGTTTTATAAAGAAAACCGATACTAACATCAATTGGTTAACATCGGTTTTTAAAAAACCGATGTTAACTATATTATGTTAACATCGGTTTTGTCAAAACCGATGTTAACTAACTCGACTTATTTACAAAAATACCACCGTACTTTTCTTAACATCGGTTTTTTGAAAAAGCGATGTTAATCGTGCAATGTTAAATCTATATTTTGTAGTAGTGGAGGAATTTATTTCATTTTTTTATTCCTAATTTCCTTTTTTGAAGGATATTCATAATTTCTTCAAACAACAAAAATGCACCCACCTTTATATTACAATTTTGTCTAACAACTATCATATTGGATCATCTTTTAACTACATGAGTCACTAATATATTCTTTTAAAATAATATGACAATCTCTAACTAATATCATACGAGGACTTGAAGATTCAATATTGAATCATAATAAGTTGTCATCGTTAATTGAATTGTAATAATTGGATCATAATAATTGTTCAATCAACATTATTCCTTTATGTATTGCAAATCAACTCAACTTTAAATCGATACCTTAATTGTGCCTCAAATGTCTTTTCAAGAACCATCCTATTACCATAACATAATGCAAGTGTATCCAATAATATTCATAACACAAGAAACAAAGAAAAAACAAAATTAAGTTGACAAATATTGTACTATGAGCTAGCATATTTTATATGTAATTTATCATAATGCTCAACCTTTTAAACTGTAATGCTAACAAATATATATTCTAATTCAATTGCTCTACAATTTCTAGTGGCATTCTACTTTGTTGGTAAATAATATTAACTTGTCTAATATTCCCAAGAATAATTTATGTCATTGGTGTATATATGCCTCTTTTCCTAGCTAGCAACATTTGAAATTGACAAGCATATACAAGCATATATTTATCCTATAACACATGAAGTCTATGGAACAAAATATTGAATTTGCCCAACATTTCCAACGATAAATATGTGTTCTTGGTTATCGAAAAGTTAAAAAAATAGTACGATAGGACATTTACTTTTTTGGTGAAGATGGGAGTAGAATATATAGAGGATTTTAGCAATAAATACACACACGTATATTTTCTGAACAATTATTAAAAATGTTAGCAAACACATACATTTAATTATCCAGAAAACAAATTAATCAAGTTCTTTGTAAAAAAAGAAAAAAGAAACAAAATTAATCAAGTTGTTGGGATAAACTTTAATAACGTTCGCTAGTTTCGAATCACATAATATGTCGCAGACAAATATATATGCATTTGCCAATGTTGCTGGCAAAATAGTTGTGTTATTCTCACAGTGGCTTAGGTTGTGATTGAAATAAACCTATTTTCCTCAATAATAATGACATTGTCGAAAAATAAATTCTTATTCCAACAAAACCTGCAAATGTCACTGCTCCTCCTCTATGTGTATTATTTTTTTATAACTATAGTGAGGTTTTCATTAATTTCTTTAATAACTCTTTGTTAGGCGATCAGTTTTAGGGAGTTTTTTTTTTCTTAATTTTAATTAATCTTTATCTACAAGTTTGAGAATTAAGATTTTACTTAAAAATATCAAATTTAATTTCACTTGAATCAATGACTTGTTGGTTATGAATGTGTATTTTTTCCAACAACTCTATCATCATTGGGGAAAAGCATTGTGAAATTATCTTTATTGTTGCAATAATGATTGTTGAGAACATTTTGATCCCATTAATTTTCCAAAATTAGGGTATATTTTTCTGAAAGAGAAGTATCTGTGTATCGATCTTTCCTCTTTCTTTCCACATACCTCTTGTAAGTGCAAAATATATATTTGTTTGATGTATGCAAATTCAAATCTTTTAAAACTTTTGCAAATGTATAACTTTTTTAATTTTATAAATTAATATATCAGAATTTAAATTTAGTCTCTTTAAATTAAATTTTTTATCTGGCTATTTTAAAAATTAAAGATCAAAACTCAAATTCCTGAGAGAGTTAAACTAAACTTTAGAATATTATAAAGGTTGAAAACATATTTAAACTTTTGCTTACTGATTATATATAATCATTGAATTTTGAAAAAAAAATATATTTTTAGTTTTTTTACTTTTTTTAAATTCTTAATTATAGTCCTTGTATTTTACCATTAAATAATTTGATTTTTGAACTTTTAAAAATAAGTGTTTTTTAATTCCGCTCAAGATAAACATTGTTAGCAGAATCTCCTATGTGGTGTTTGTCCTAAAGGATTAAAAGCTGTTATTTTTAAAAGTTCAAAGACAAAAATATTCAATAGTAAAGTATAAAGACTAAAACTAAGAATTTTACAAAATATAGAGACTAATTTTTTCCTTGAATTTATTATGTTCAAGCATGCGCTACATAGTACATTGATAGACTTTATATAATACCAAAACATAATCAATCTAGTTGTCACAACTCTAATGAACCAAAATAACTAACACTTAAAGTACTTCTTATTAACTTTATTACATCACATAAACTAAAATAGGAGTATCATTTTGGGATAAGATCCTGGTAGATCTCCTATGGCTACGTATAGTATGTGGTTGTGGCACACAAATCACACAAACACTACTGGAAAAACCATTTTTGAAGTCGGTTATTTGTCTCATTTTATGACGGTTCAGAACCATCGTAAAAGGCATAAAATTTACAAAAACAGGTTTTGGAACCGTTGTAAAAAGTCTGACTTTCTACGACGGTAGCTACGAAACCGTCGTGATATATCTATCCAATCTACGACGATTGTAGGTCCAACTATCTTAGTAAGCGTGTATGGTGACATTACTTTAAACGACGGTTATCAGATAATCGTCTTAAAAAGTTTCGAATACTACGACGGGTTATGACCAACCATTTTCGTATGTGTTTGTATGCAACACATTTCTACGACGGTTATTACGTAACCGTCGTAGTATGCTAAATATACTAAGATGATTATCTGATAACCGTCGTAGTATTTTTTTTTTTTGAGAATGTCTTTCTACGACGGTTATCATATAACCGACATAGTATATCGAAGATACTAAGACGCAGTATTGGTGACTATTTTTTTTTTTGGAATTTTTTTGGTTTAATTTTTTTTTGCTCTATTGTATCTTTAATCATTTTCAACATTGATGGGAGCCAAAACTATTATAATCATTTTCATTTTCAACATAAATAAAATATTTAACTACAACAACAAATGTGAAAAAAATCAATATATATATATATATATATATATATATATATATATATATATATATATATCCATTACAATACAATAATACAATTCTAATAGGAATGCATGTAAGTAATAAGTTTTGTTATCAACAATATTAAATTGAAAACATCTTGCCTAAATCTCTTGGTCTCACTTTGTATGTCCATAGAGGTCGGGTTTGTTGTCTATGTTTTCCTTTTGACTCTCCAACATGGCGATGTTCGTTCCTCCGAGGTGGTGGTTGATGCTCAATATCTTCCAATCTAACCCGAGGATCGGCTGTCAACACTACTCGTACCCATTCCAAATCACCTAAGAATATAACTTGGAAAATTAGGATTCAAATATAGACAACATCAATAGTATTTGTATCATATCATAAATAAAATAATGAAAGTTCAAACTGAAACAGAGTAGACACAAAGTATTTGTGAAGGGTACCATGAAGGGCCTCATTATGAATGAATTCCTAGGCCAACCCATCACCCAAGGTAGAGAATCTTAACCAACGTAGTACTTAACTCCCAAACTTAGAAATTATTAGATAGTCATGGACCATTTGTTCATAGTTTTGACCAATCTTTAAGTGACATAAACAAAATTTTAAAATTAAAAGAAAAGATTAATAAGACTTAATTTACATCATTAAAGTTGAGTAGTAAGCACCAAAAAACAATAACATTTCCATCATTTGACATATAACATTCTGATGTAAGCTCCATTGGAGCTTGTAGGCCTAGGATCTTCTTCATCAATGGATTCCTTTGCTTCTTGGAAGATGAATGGCAGCAGAATGGAGAAGGAAGAGAGAGAGGAGATGCCACTTCAAGGAGAAGATGAGTCTAGAAAAAGTTCACCACTATAGGAGACCATGGATAAGAGCTTGGAGGAAGAAGGAGATGAATGAGGGGAGAGGGAGAGAAGAGCCCGAAATTTTGTGCTCTAAATGAGCTTTGAAATCTGAAGTTTAATATTCAAAAGATCAAAGTTAAAAAAAATGCACACACATGACCTCTATTTATAGCCTAAGTGTCACACAAAATTGGAGGGAAATTTGAATTTTAATTCAAATTTCACTTGAATTTGAAATTGAATTTGTGGAGCCAAACTTTGGAGCCAAAATTTCACTAATTATGATTAGTGAATTTTAGTTTTGGTTCAGCCCACTAATCCAAGATCAATTCCAAGATTCTCCACTAAGTGTGCTTAGGTGTCATGAGGCATGTAAAGCATGAAAGACATGCACAAAGTGTGACTATATGATGTGGCAATGGGGTGTAGTAAGAAAATGCTCACCTCCCCCTCTAAAATTTAATTGGATTGGACTTCAACCAATTCAATTAAATTTATTTCCAACCATACACATCAAATATTCACTTAGTGCATGTGAAATTACAAAACTACCCCTTATACAAAACTAGTCTAGGTGCCCTAAAATACAAGGGATGAAAAATCCTATATTTCTAGGGTACCCTACCTACATTATGGAGCCCTAAATACAAGGCCCAAAATTAATGAAACCTTAATCTAATATGTACAAAGATAAGTGGGCTCATACTTAGCCCATGGGCCCGAAATCTACCCTAAGACTCATGAAAACCCTAGGGTCTTCTCTTGCATCTTTGGCCCAATCTTCTTGGAGTCTTCTATCCAATGCCCTTGGGGGGTAGGATTGCATCATTCCCTCCACCTTGAAAAGGATTTGACCTCAAATCCAAAGGTTCTTGAAACTCATGGATTCTTTCCTCAACACCTGTAAAAAGAATAAAAACATATTTATTAGTGATGTTGGGTATGTTAGAGTACGATAAGGACTGAAAACCCCTTTCTTGGCCATCTTCCCATGAGAGAATATAGTTCCTCACCAACTCAATGAGTGGTGCTACAAGTATAGAAAAATATGGGACAAACCTTTTGTAAAAGTTTGTTAAGATATTTAAGCCCCAAATTTCCCTTATACTTGGTGGAGTAGGCCACTCAGGAATGACCTTTATTCTCTTAGGATCCATTGGAAGCCCTTGATCACTATTTAAAAAGTTAAGGAAAGTAATGGAATAAAACATACCTTTTTCTTTATTTTCATGTTGATTATTGCTACAAAAATTTACGACTAACCTAAGGTGTCCCACATGAGCACCTAGGTTTGCATTGAAACAAAAAATAAGAACAAACCTACCTAACGAGTCCCTATGTACACAAATCATGAAGATGTTGGGTGCATGAGTGATTTTTCAAAAGAGTGTTGCACCACTCAACACATTCATCATACCACCTATCATAGGGATTTGGTGCCTAATAATACCTATTTTAGGCACCAACAAAGCACAAGGATTTAAGCTCTTGCGAACCAAACCCTCATCCAACAACTCCTTTACTTGAGGAATAAACTCAAGCCCAAGAGGTGTGGCAATGCTAACAAGTGTCTTTTTACAAATGAGAAAATGTGGAGGTTGTCTAAGAAGAGAAGTTTCTTTAATGTTTGTCTTTATTGTAAAATGAATTTCCTTCTTAGCTAACCTCTTGGAGGAGACACTTACTTCCTTACACTCCTCCTTAACCATTAATGGTTGTCCTTCTTCTTGAGGGTAGATTTCTTCACTAGATTCTTCCCCTTTTGCTTCTTCACGTTCACTAGAGGAAGGTGAAATAGTAGCCTCATCTTTGCTACTGTAAATGTCTTGGCCCCTCATAATCATGATTTTCTTGGTGGGGCATTGAGAAGTAATGTGTCCTCTTCCAAGACATTTAAAGCACTTTATAGAGCTAGTCTTCTCTTGCATACTAGCCTTAGGGGGTTGCTTTTCTATTGTCTTCCCCTTATCATTTTTGGGCTTAGATGGTGCAGCCCCTAAGATGCCTAGACCCTGGTCTTTCTTTGGATAAGAGTGAGAGCCATAAGATTTTAAAGTAGATTTTCCTTTAAGTTTTTGGTCTACCCTTATTTCCCAATCTAAGTTAGCCTCTGCATTGTCCTTCCCGTGGAAGTATGGGAGGTTAATGTTAGCCTCTTGAGGCTTTCTTTCATTTTCTCTCCTATAGGAGTGAGGTCTAAGATATGACCTATGCCTTCCTTCATAATAGTCATGAAGTTCTTTACTTCGGCTCTTGCAAGAGTTATGACTACTATAGGAGGCATGATTTTCTCTTTTCATTTCTTTCATTATTTTTCTTCTTTCTTCTTCTCTTATTTTCTTTCTTTCATCTTGACTTATTTCTTCCACTCTTTTTTTACCTTTTTCTTTTCTCTCTTGTTTTTCTTTCCACAACTTAAGGGATCTCAACTCATCTAATATCTTATACAAGGGGTCCTTAGGAGTAGAACCCTCACCATTAACACTAGATGAAGAATGAAGACTCATGTTGGTTCCTAAGTTATGGTTCTTTCTTGTTGGGGGTTTGAAAACAAAAGGTAAAAGAAATTATGGTTGAAACTAGCCAAAATAAACACTAAAAGAGGTGTGAAAGATAAGGTAAAAACTAATTGGTAAAAGGCAAGCTATCTAGGCGGTTTGACAATGGAGGGTAAAGGAAATAAGCTATGAAGGTAAGCAAGAAATTAAAGTGCAAGAAATGCAAACTAGGCGGATCCTAAGAGTGTTTGGATGACCTCATTTAAGGTTCCCAACAAAAGACTCACTATCGTAAGGGAAAATTGCCTAAAATTATTACACACGAATGGAAGTAGGGTGACCTAGCGGAGGCTCCCAACTTACTTCCAATAAAAGGCCTTTTTGTTACAAAATTTGAAAGCAAAGCAAATTGCCAATTACAAAATTACAAAGAAAAAAAGTCCTCAATTGTGGTGGCTATTCTCTCTTTAGTGTTTCACTCAATTTGGAGTGCTTCATATTCCAATAGCTCTTAAGGTGGTTGGCCCCTTGCTTCTTGACTCAAATTCTTCAAGATATGGCACCAATCCTCCTTCCCAATTCCCTATATGGCAACTCACAAGCAAGGAAACAAAGAGACAAGCAATAACCAAAGACCAAAAAAAAATGAAATGAAAGCTAAACCAATAGAGTTTTAACAAGACAAATTTTCAAGGATTATTCAACAATTAAAGCAATGAAAAGCACAAAAAAGCAGGCTAGGACTCAAAGAGAAACTTAGAATGGCTCTAGAGTAGAGTAGAAAAACTATAAAAAAAAAGACTCAAGAAACCTCTAGTTTTGGCACTTGTTTTCACAATAACTTTCAATTGAAATTTCAGAACTAGGATTGGTATAAAATAGGCACCGATTATAGAACAAATTTTGAGCCAAAACAACAAGAACACTTTCCTTTCACTTTTTTTTTCATGGACAATGATTTTTCTTCCAACTTGTGCGATTTTTCTTATTTTTTCCTTTAATCCAAATCTCTTGGTTATTTTTTTATAATTTTGGTCCAGATATCTAGAAATTTCAGTAAAACTTTCAGCTCAAAAAACCTACTGACCAATTCCCAGTAATTTATACAAGTTCGTATGTTCAAGCTGCCAGCACCAGCGATATCAACCTAGAAATCAAGAGTAGTGTTTATGTTGCTTAAGACTTGGATAGTTACAATTTGTGTTTGCTTATGCTCAATTATCTTGAATAACACAATTAAAGAGAGCTTAAGACTTATTTTGATTCACAAATCCAGCCACAACTCAGCAGCACAACTCAACTTCATCATAGGCATCATGTAGGAAACTTAGAAAACAAAAAAAAAAGTTCAAGAACAAGACTATTTCTAGGAATTGATTTAGAACATGTTATGAACTAAATAACATGCATGAATTAGACTCAAAATTCAAAAGATAGGCTAAGAATGACAAGAATACATGAACAAATGTATCTAGATTTCAATCAACAAAAAAAAAATTCAACACAAACTTAGAACATAATGTGACAATTACTATGACTAAACATGACTCTAAGACAACATGGATTAAGTGATTTACACTTAGATTTTTGTGTTTTTTTTCTAATCAATATTTTAGAAGAAAATTTAGATCTAAAGGTTCAGCACAAGAATATTATGAATGAAAAATGATAGAACCTAAAATCAACACAAAAAAAACATGATTCAAGAGTAGATCTACAAAATTTGAACCATAGAAATGCAAGAACAAGTGTAGATCTAAGATTTAATCGGTTTATTTTTTTGAATCTACTCTAAAAAGCACCAAACCACAAGAAAATGGAGGATATACAAGGAGAATAAGATGAAGAACAATGAATTAAAGAGAATTCACCGAACAAAAAGATAGAGGAAGCAAAAGAACATCACCTAGATGAAGATGCTCTTGATACCACATGATGTAAGCTCCATTGGAGCTTTAGGCCTAGGATCTTCTTCATCAATGGATTCCTTTGCTTCTTGGAAGATGAATGGCAGCAGAATGGAGAAGGAAGAGAGAGAGGAGACGCCACTTCAAGGAGAAGATGAGTCTAGAAGAGCTCACCACCATAGGAGGCCATGGATAAGAGCTTGGAGGAAGAAGGAGATGAATAAGGGGAGAGGGAGAGAAGAGCCCAAAATTTTGTGCTCTAAATGAGCTTTGAAATCTGAAGTTTAATATTCAAATGATCAAAGTTGAAAAAAATGCACACACATGACCTCTATTTATAGCCTAAGTGTCACACAAAATTGGAGGGAAATTTGAATTTTAATTCAAATTTCACTTGAATTTGAAATTGAATTTATGGAGCCAAACTTTGGAGCCAAAATTTCACTAGTTATGATTAGTGAATTTTAGTTATGGTTCAGCCCACTAATCCAAGATCAATTCCAAGATTCTCCACTAAGTGTGCTTAGGTGTCATGAGGCATGAAAAGCATGAAGGACATGCACAAAGTGTGACTATATGATGTGGCAATGGGTGTAGTAAGCAAATGTTCACCTCCCCCTCTAGAATTTAATTGGATTGGGCTTCAACCAATTCAATTAAATTTATTTCCAACCATACACATCAAATATTCACTTAGTGCATATGAAATTACAAAACTACCCCTAATACAAAAACTAGTCTAGGTGCCCTAAAATACAAGGGATGAAAAATCCTATATTTCTAGGGTACCCTACCTACATTATGGATCCCTAAATACAAGGCCCAAAATTAATGAAACCTTAATCTAATATATACAAAGATAAGTGGGTTCATACTTAGCCCATGGGCCCGAAATCTACCCTAAGGCTCATGAGAACCCTAAGGCCTTCTCTTGCATCTTTGGCCCAATCTTCTTGGAGTCTTCTATCCAATGCCCTTGGGGGGTAGGATTGCATCACATTCCCTAGTGCAAAGAGTGATAAATCATTACATAGTACATATTAAGTGTTGAAATTAAAAGGCACAAAAGTTTGTAGTCTCAAAAGAATAACAGTATTATGAATAAATATGATAGAATTGAAGAAAGGTTGACTTTCTTTGTTTGTTTTACTTGAATGTAAAAATTTACTGTACTAAAAAAGAATAAGAAAATCAGGAGTAGTGACAACAAATCACAATATCTAGCACTAGCAGCTTAATGACCACAAACCTGAATTTACAGAGCCAGCAAAACCCAAATTATTAGAACCCAATCCGTTGCCAATATACAATCCTTGCAGTTATGTTGCCTTAAGAGATTAACAAGAGAATGGAAAAAAAAGTAAAAGAAAGTGATCTATACCAGAAACTAGGAGTAAACACCTGTTGTTTTGCATGATCTACCTCTTGCTCTAACTGCACAACCTGCAGACGACATGACTCTAACTGCTGCACGTATGCCTGTGAAGAAACATAAAAAATCACATGAATATTAGTATATGCATACACTTGTTGCATGTTTAGTGTATCTTTGAAAGCCTAAACCTTCAAACCCAAATTTTCTTCCCACGCTCTAATTTGGTGGATAGGATCATATACACCCATTCTTCTTGAGGAAACAAATGGTGAGGATGTAGCATCCATGCTCTATGGACTTATCAGTGCGACGATTTGGTGCATGCACATATAGAGAAAGCTTATGTTAAGAATTAATAAAACCTTTTAAAATTGCGTCAATCATAAAATGCATTAAAGAAGACCTCACTTAGATACTAATAATAAAATAATCAAAAAGCAAATAAGAATTAAAATGGCAAATATTTAAAGATTGACACTAGCGCACCATAAGAAAAATGTCGTAAAGGTGCAGAAATCCTCCGCTGCTACCATGTTATAAGAAAAAATACAACAAAAGAAACCTTATGGTTGCACTGTTTCATACACTACTTATTCATATTGCATAAATCCTAGTGACTTGGGTGGACATACCTTGAAATTGATGAAGCTTGCTCCGATACCCCATATTCTGTAACTTTCACAGAACAATTTCCTTACCTATGTTTATGTTAGAACTACTGCCATGATAGTTGTCTAAACGTCTCAAAGATAAAGTTGTGAACAATATATGGAATTCAAAAGGTATTACTTTAAAAATATTTAATTGGCATGTCAATCGTTACCTCTAAATGTAGCAATGTACTAGGAAATTAAAACAAGAACCACTACAGTAAACAAGAAATGCATCATTTAACAACATTAAAGGGTAATCTCACTTAAAAATCCATTTCATTGAATGAAATATGTGATCATTAAATCACTAAAAATATATAAGCTACAATACTTACAGAATGACGACCTTTGTTCTAAATAAGATGTGAATTCAGCATCAAACCAACAACTTTACTTGATGGATTAGTGAATAATATCTGAGAAACAACCTACATAACATAGAAGGCATTTAGAAAAATAGAAAAGTATGTTTTAAAAAAGGTAACCAACTTCATGAGATAGTTAGAGATAGATAAGAAGGGTTCTCTAATAGGGCATTATAGCATACTAATGAAAGTATATGTAGTAATCCTAATTATTAGTCAGCTATTGGTTCAGTGAATCATGTAGATTGTCTGGGGACCAATTTTGATCTATACATTGTATTTCAGTTTGGGTAGTCAAAAACTCAAATTGCTAGTTTTTCTATTTCCTTTTAAAGACACGCCTTAAGAATCTTAAAACACACTCACATCACCGTTGTACCTAAGTAGACAACCTAACTTTGTTGAGGTATTATAGGGATGTAAGTCCCTGTAATAATAAACAAGGTCACATCCCACAGCATTGTCAAGTGTCAACCATATGATATCATATATATGAGCATAACTCTGAAGATAACGGGTGCGCTACTCTTCTTCTGAAGCACCGGGTTAACCATCCCTTGGTTGGCATCTCTGACTCTGAAGTTAGTGATTTGATTTTTATAGAGTTTGGACCCAAACTTTGGTTTAGTAAAAGAAATTATACATTATTCCATCATTAACATAAATAACTGAGTTTTCCTTTAAGTTCCGAGGACAAAATTATGCAGTAGTTCCCTTCCCATGTTGAAACAATGTCTCACTTCTAATCACTTTGCCAAGGATCCCTTGGCCCAATAGTCCAAACCTAATACTTCAGACAATATATGTGATACCCTACCTAGCTTTTATTTGTGCAACCAAGACAATGAAATAAACTATTCATCTTCAACATCAATGTGGCAATGACTCAGCCTTTTACACCTTTGTGGCTTAAACATAAACTTCCGCAATGTCCTGACTCCTGAACAGATGTATCTCAACTTGATCTTGTTAAGCTTGAGCAAACTTAAATATCTTTTATTCAATTGAGATTTATATGTGGTGGGAACACTTTCACTATACCTGTCTACAATTTTTCACCCCTCGCTGTTAAAAAATTAACCCCCCCTCCCAAATAAATAAATAAAAGTTAATCTAGTTCCAAAATAAGCATAAAAAATAGTTTGGAAGAGAATTCCATGGTACAATAGAAACGTAGTCATTTAAACAGCAACGGTAGAGATAGCACTTACGTCCCAGAGAAAGCCAAGATACCAGTTGTTAGAAGGCCTCCAAACTGCAAAAAAGAAAATGATAACTTGATGAGTCAAAAAACAAATAGATGTTTTCATTTCACAAACACTCTACACTAAAATGACCATATAATAGAAAAATAGCATATTTTTTCAAAGGGGCAAAAGGGAAGAGAAAGTAGGATAATTGGGAAATGGGAACTCACAACATTAGGGTGTTTTGTAATTGGGGAGGCAACTAAGGCAGCTGTGTGAACCAAATGGTAAAGCGAAGCTGTGTGCCAAACCTTCACAAACAGATTCCAAATAAAATAAGCTTTATGATGCAATAGAAATGAAAATGAAATGGGAAAAAGGAAAGTGTAGAAAGAAAGAGACATCTTTGTAAGTAGGGTTTTGGGCTACTCTTACTCACACAAAGGTTACAAATGTCTAGCATCTGATGGCAGAATTTACATCTCAAAGGATGTATAGTATAATGAGTAAAAAATTCGCTATCCTACCCTATTTTCTTTAAAGCCTAACCCTATTATAGCTTACCAATCAAATCCAACTCCTCTCACAGTTTTACCAACTATCCCTGCTTCTTCTGTTGTTTCTGAACCTTATCCCTATCCACTGCTTCTATACAACAGCAGCAATCTTCTTATCATCCCACACTTGAACCTAGCATTTCTTCTCCTACCACAACTGCTTATGTTTCACAGATGCAGTCCCCTACACCTACACTCCCTCTGATCTTGTTATCCCCACTTCTCAAAACTTACCACCTGACCCTTCATCCCCAATTCCTGAACCTTTACAACCTGCTGCCCCACCTCAACCCTCCTTATCTACACTAGAAAATACATATCCCATGTGTACAAGGGCCAAGTCCGGAATAGTCAAACCCAAACTTAACCCTACATTGTTGTTGACTCATGCTGAACCCAGACTTAACCCTACACTGCCATCTCAAATCCCACATGGTTTGTAGCCATGCAGTCTGAATATGATGCTTTAATAGAAATGGGACTTGGACTTTGGGGTATTTCTCAGTGAAGCTAAGAAACACAGTTCAGGCATTAAGTCCAAGCACTTTTGTGGTATTTCTCAGTGAAGCTAAGAAATCAATAATTTAACCTCAAATAGAGTCAAGGTTGTTGACATTACATGTTTCACGAGGTAAGTACGGATGCGCGCGTGCAACCACTTTTGATGCCTTGTAACCTAATAACAAGAAACAACAACCTAGGGTTTGAGGTACACAATGTGGGTGAGGTTCAAGGTGTGGTTTAGGGACATGCACAATGTAAAAAGCTTGACAGAGAGAATGGCTGAGGAACAAAGGAAAGTGCACAATGTGGTTAGGTTCAGGGTGAGGTTCAGGGACATGCACAATGTAAAAAGCTTGACGGAGAGAATGGCTGAGGAACAAATGAAAGTGTCTGAGACAATGGCTGAGGGAATGTAGGCGCGCCGCGAGTTTACCCTAATTTTAATATTTGTAATACTACGACGGTCGTAGCTCGAAACCTGTCGTTGTCTTCACTGTACTTAATTACAATAATGCCACCTGCAGACATTCTAAGATGGTTATTTATAACCGCCTTAGAATGTACGACGTGAAAGCTAAATTTTCCCCCCTAATTTCAAAATTGCCACCGCACCTTATTCTACATCGTTTATCCAGCACCGTCGTAGATATCGCGACTTAAAAAACTACTTTTCTAGTAGTGAAAAGACTCCACGATTTATGATAGGAAGAAGCAACAATGATTACAACGCCATCACCATCTAGTCATAGGTCATAATAGAATTTGTTGAGAGCAATTATGTTAGGAACACTATTAGAAAATATGCTTTTTACATCTGTTACTTATGACTTTCCACATTGGCTTTTAACCAATGTTGAAAGTACCGATGTTGAAAGTATTATCGTTAACATCAGTTTTAAAAAACCGATGTTAACGTAAAATTGACAACATCGGTTATTTAAATAACCGATGTTATATAGTAAGAATTACACCAAAAAAAGGTATGAATGTTGACAGTTAACATCGGTTTTAGTATAAAAACCGATGTTAACTTATATGTTAGCATTAGTTTTCTATAAAAACTGATGTTAACTTATACATTAACATTGGTGTTTTTACATAACCGATGTTAACTTACGAATGTTAACATTAGTTTCACTCAAAAACCAATGTTAACTTATACTTTAACATCGGTTTTTATAGAAAACCGATGTTAACGTTTTGGATATTAACATCTGTTTCTTAAAAAAATCGATGTTAATATACACAAATAACATCGGTTTTTTGAAAAACTGATGTTTACATCGATTTTTTCAAAAAATCGATGTTGTTTGTGTATATTAACATCGATTTTTTTAAAAAAACCGATGTTGTTATTAGGAATTATTTTTAATACACTTTTTGTTTTTTCAAAAAACCCAAAAATTTAACCTGTAAATTTCAAATTAGACCACACAGCACAACATATATCATTTGCATTCTGATTTGAAACAGTTTTTAGCAGAAAGATAGCTAGTAAACTATCAATTGTAAAAAATCAATTGATAACTATGAATAAATAATTTATTAATAACTATCAATAAAGAATATTCAATATTAAAAGGAATCAACAATCGTAAAAAATGTAAAGCAAGCTAGTAAACTTATTAACTAAACAAAAATTACATAGTTCCCTAACATCCTAAGTTTTATTTCTAACTTTGAGATAATATTGTGCCCACTGGATGCGAAGCGCCTTCAATCTCTCTGCTTCCAATGGTCTAACATCATTAAAATACTGTATGATCAAATAAAACATAAGTTAATAATGTAATACCAATGATAACAAAATCAAATTTGTTTGAAATAAACAATTACCGTTTCTTAATCATTCCTGAAACTTCCTAAGATTATAGTGGACATCTAGTGCATCACGTAATAGTCACACTCAATGTTTCCTTTTTGCCTATTACACTAAATACATAATGAAATTTGGATATTAAACGTTAACTACAATTAGTGTACACACACATAAAATATATATAAGTAGAAGTTTTATTTAAATCACGTACCTTAACAACAATCGACCTAGCACCAGCCTTGGATTTAGGTTGTGGAGTATCATTAAGTCCTTTCAAAGCACTGTTGAATGTAAGGAACATTAAAATATTGATGTTGTTGAGTAATGCTAATGCAAATGTATTGAAAAATAACACTGACCTGTTAATTATTCCTTTAAGGTAGTTGTCTGGCTTGTTATGCAAGGAACAAAACCAAACAACTAGATTTTCCTTAGGCAAAATGACGACCATTTGCCAGTGTGCGCTGCAGTGGAGACCAATATGGGTTATTGTAGTATTATACATTATTTAAATTCAGTTGTTCAGTTTTACTTACCCATTCAGGTAGGCTCCAAGGTAGACATTGTGTTTTGAATTCTGCATCCAACTCTTCATGTAACTTTCTGATTCAAATTGCGATTGCCCAGATCTCTGAATGGACTGCGGCTCGAGGAATCCATACACATCCTAATTCCCCGCTCGCATACTTGTCGCAGTCAGATGCCTATTGTTGTTAACACAAAGTTAATTATGTATGAATTTAAAACAATAACTTAGGTAATTAACAATAATCTAAGTTGACTTACAGAATCCACAACTGTATAACCGAGATGCTGAGACATTAACCACCATGTGTATTTTAGACAGATCTTCATGCTTTATGTACAAGGGGAAGTCTAAATTAAATAGCCCAAACAGGGAAGCATCCCACATAACCTGCAACGACTTCAAAAAAAGTTGTGGGATGGTCAATGTCATCAGATATAGGGGATCAAGTACCTCAGGATCCGACCTACCAATAGGTTTTGCTGGAGATACAACTACCGGTTTATCCAACATAGTTAATTAACATAATTTAATTATAGTGAACAATTCAATTTAAAAAAAGAGGCATATAATGAGAGTAAATATCTATTTGGATAAACGCTTGACGAGATGTATCGGTCAAGCAAGGAAGGTGTTAAGTGTCTGCCCCACTAAAATAACCTCGTTAGTGGGTACAGGAATGGGAGCATCTGCATCTTTAACCTCTTCAACACCAACCTTCACTTGGCCATGCAACAAAGAGATGTTGTGAATGGCTGTGGATCCCTCATAAACTCTTCATAGGGCAACCAGGCGGGAAGGATTTTCTTTGATGTACAACCTGTATTTGTCTGAGTCACCCGTGTCTGGATCGATCGCTGAGGGATCAACACAACTCCCATTTGTGCTGACACGAGTAGCTGAGGGACCAACCTCAGGCTCCGGAGGTAGTGCAAGTCCCTGTGATTGCATCTGTGATTGAAATTGGGACTGCATCTAGCTAAAGGATAACATTAGCTGCCGAGTCACTTTTTCTGTGATCAACTCCTCCAGCTGGCCCCTGATTTGTTGAGTCAGTTGCTCTAGTTCTTCGGGAGCCATGGAGGAAGAAGTGCGGGAGGTTTGTGGAGCCGATCCAAAGTATTGCTTTATGGTCACACCAATTCCAGCAGTACGAACACGGTCAGGGTGTTCTGGTTGCCCAATTGCAACAGTCAGGAGATCTTGACGTCCATAGGGGACAAAGGAACCCTGTGACACCTGCTCCTCCAAAGAATCCTGTACATAACACATATATTTGTTTAGTCATTCACAAAATAAACAAAGATAATTACAATTCTTAATTGAAAATGACTTACAATCTTCTTAGCAATTTCCTTTGTTGCCTCAGACGTCATCTGTCCAGTTTTCTTGGTGCGGGCCATCTTCCACTTAACGTGTCGTCTGATGGGAGATGGAGGGTCAATCACGGCCTCAGTGCTTCCGGATTGATCAGCTTCCTCCAATTTTTTCTTTGTCTTCTCATCCATCAGCTTCTGTTATAAATTTTCATAACCCCCATGAGATAACACGTGGGGGGCAGTGTTTTTCTTCTGGATGGCTTGTGCCTTTTTCCGCACATCCTACAAAAATTGAACATTAATGAAACTCATTATTACAATGTATTATAATAATTGAATTTTTAGTGGAAAACAATTAAAATGACAAAGTACATACCTCCCACGAGGGGTCTCTACCGGTCTGACAAAACTGGGTCCATTTCTCCTTGCTAATGCTGTATTTTTCACAAACAGTGTCATCCACACTGTCCTTGTTGGCTGCAAGTGCCCATTTTGACGTCAAATCAGATTTAAACTGTCTCCACCGCTCCCCCATAGTCTGAAGTATTTTCTTCTTTGTTCAATAGTCAGATGCTTCAGGGATATCACATTCAGCCTAACAAACAATAAATTAGGTTTTATTGTTAGTAAATTATAAATTTTGGCTAATAAAGAAAATGAAAGATGGAAACTAAAATACCTGAATATCCTCACATATCAAATCCTTCTGAGCAGTAGGGACTTGCTTCCAAGTCTCGTATGTCATGTCGACCTTATCATGAGCAAAATCCCCAAATATGTTCTTAATTTCTTCTTGTGGGGACCATCAGCCTTCCTGGTTGCAGGATTGACTTGGACCATTGGTCTGTCTGTCCCAGGTGCTCTAGTCGCCAAGGATCGTAGCCGTGTGGCTTTTTGTGTCCGCTTCTAGGTAGACAGCGACTATGATGCTACTGCAAGAGGAGGAGAAGAAGGAGAAGGAGGAGGAGGAGGCAAGCCAAGTGGAGTAGGCGTGGGCCTGTAAAGAAAAAAACTTGACTTAGTTAACATTATCAAAAAAACTGAATCAGTTATGTAAATGAATGTACCGAAATCAAATGCATAATTAGAAAATTACATTAGACGATGTTAATTAATTCTCCTTCATCATGATCATTATGATTAGCATGAACGTCGTCAGCTTCTTCTTCTCCGACGACGTTAGGAGTCATTTGTATGGACAAAAGACTAACATAAATATCAATGTATGAATCATCATCTTCTACATTAACACCAATTGTTTTCCCATGTAGAACCACAGGCCACCTTTTATTACAAGGATCTTGAACATAAAATACTTGTTTAGCTTGTTCTACCATGATGAAAGGGTCATTGTGGTAAGCTAGTTTCTTTAGGTCTACCAACATAAATCCTACATCATCGGTCCGCAAACTGATATTGCTGTCAACCCATTTACATTTGAAAACACAAACAGTATATTTGACATAGTTAAGCTCCCAAATTTCATCAATGAACCCAAAGTAAGGGATGGAAGCTACAAAGGGATTGTCATCATGTACACCGACGAAGTGTTGAGATTCGGCCCTTAGGGTGACCCCACTGTTTTGCATTGTACTTTTCTTGTCTTGTGCTTTTATATAAAAGGAATACTTGTTTATGTCGTATCCTTGCCAAGTTATAACATTTCTTTTAGGCCCATCTGCTAGCTTTCTTAATGTTTCAGAAGCATTTTCATCAACACAGATTGTATCTTTAAACCAATCAAAGAAAGTCTTGTTATTCTTTTTCAAGACCCAGTTCTTTGACATTTTTGCATTACTTTGTTTGACTAAACCTTCATGCTGAAGTATGTATGACAAAACTTCATTACTGTTATTCAAGACATACAAGTGAGCTTGTAACAAATCTTCTACACTTGGAGTGATAACATGCAGTCCTCTTGAACCCTTATCGCCCACTCTGTCATCATGTCAAGACTCGGGAAGCCCAATAGGTTTAGCCTTTTCAATGTACTCTGAACAAAATTCAATGGCTTCTTCTGCAATGTACCTTTCAACAATAGATGCTTCGGGATGATGTAGATTCTTCGTATACCCTTTTAAGATCTTCATGTATCACTCAATCGGGTACATCCACCGCAAATAAACAGGACCACAACATTTAATTTCTCTAACCAGATGAACAATTAAGTGAACCATGATGTCAAAGAAAGAACGGAGGAAAATACATCTCCAACTGGCACAGTATAATTGCATCCTCATTTTCTAGGTCATCAAACTTGACAAGATCAAGGACTTTGCTACATATGGCATTGAAGAAAAAGCACAGGCGAGTTATGGCTAACCTGACTTTGTTAGGCAAAATGTCTTGTATGGTCATGACTAATAATTGTTGCATCAAGACGTGACAATCGTGAGACTTTAACCCTACCAACTTAAGCTTTTTCAACTGCACAAGGCTCTTAATATTTGAAGAGTATCCTTGTGGGACTTTGACCTGCCGCAGACACTAACAAAAACTGATCTTCTCTTTTTTCGACAAAGTTTGACAAGCTGGAGGCAAGTATATTTTTTTCCCATCAGACCTTGGATGCAGCTGCAATCGTATGCCCATCTCAGCTAGATCTTGACGGGTATTCAAACCATCTTCTGTCTTGCCTTTAATGTTAAGGAGTGTCCAATGACACTATCACATATATTTTTCTCCACATGCATAACAACAATACAATGCCTAATGTCAAGGTCAGACCAATACAGATGATCAAAGAAAATGGATCTCTTCTTCCATATGCAAGTCTTACTTTTTTCCTTCTTTTGGGTATTTCCAAATACAGTATTCAAGTGTTGAACTCACTGGAAAACCTGTTCACCAGTCAACGATATCGACGCAGTTTCGTGTTCTTGATTTCCATTAAATGTTTTTTTCAATCGCCTGTAAGGGTGATGAGGTTTTAGAAAATGTCGATGCCTAGTACACTATTTTTCTACCATGTTTCAGTTGTATGTAGCTTGTGTCTTCTTCACATATGAGGCATGCATGATAACCCTTAACACTGTAACCGCTCAGATTCCCATATGCTAGAAAGTCATTAATGGTACAAAAAAACATTGCACGCATTTGAAAAGTCTCATTCCGAAACCCATCAAACACTAAAACCCCGTCATCCCACAACTTTGTCAAGTCTTCAATCAACGAACTTAGATAAACATCAATGTCATTTCCTGGTTGTCTTGGGCCCGATATCATCATAGACAACATCATGTATTTTTGCTTCATGCACAACCAAGGAGACAAATTGTAAATTACTAGTAGAATTGGCCATGAACTGTGTTGAGTGCTTAAATTGCCATATGGATTCATTCCATCACTAGCTAGTCCAAGCCTAAGATTTCTTGCCTCTTTGCCAAAATCCGGAAAAAAACGATCTATCTTCTTCCACTGCGAGCAATCAGCCAGATGACAGACCATTCAATTGCATTTTCTCCCTGTTGCATGTCATGTAAGGTCTTTAGCATCGTCTCCATAAGCAAAAAGATGCTTAAACCTTGGAACAATCGGCAGATACCATAACACCTTCACTGGGGGACCCTTCTTTGAGTTTTCATCACTACTACACTCCTCATCATTCTTCACTTTGTACCGTGATGCCCTACACCTAGGGCATTTGGACATTTCTTCAAATTTATGTCTGTACAGTATGCAATCATTCGGGCAAGCATGAATCTTCTAATACTCCATACCCATGGGGCACAATACCTTCTTTGCCTGATAGTAACTTTTAGGCAACCTATTTTCCTCTGGAAGCATATCGTGCACTACTTAAAGCAGTGAACTAAAGCTTTTGTCACTCCACCCATATCTGGCCTTGACATTAACTAGACTTAACATTGCAGACAACAACGTCAACAAATTCTTGCACCCCGAATACAAAGACTTATTTGAATCACTTTGCAATGTATCATACATAGGGGCATGTGCTTGCTGAAAAGACTCTTGTCCAAGGTCACGAATCATATCCTCCAAGCGATCTCCCATTTCTACATCAAACGGTTCAGATTGGGGCCCACTCTGGTTGTCTGTCATTTCACCATGTCATATCCATGTCGTATAATTCCTCTTGATTCCATCACACACCAGATGGTCTCGTATGTCATCAACTTTTTGTCGTCTCCTGTTTAAACAATTTATGCATGGACAAAAAAAAATTGTCATTTTCATCCGACCGACTTCTTTCTGAAGCAAATTGTAGGAACTGTTCGACGCCTTCCTCATATGCAAGGCTCAATCGGCTTTCATTCATCCAACTTCGATCCATCTAAATAATAATTGATTCATACTCCGAAACTCATTCAATGCATGATATCTCACTTTTTCATTTAAGGTGTGACCCTATCCCATTCAGGAGGACACATTTTTATGGTAGATTCAGGTGTCAAGATTAATCTTATTTTGTTAAATTTGATGAAATTTTGGCCGCATTTCGCATTGGTCTCCAAGTACACGACATGAAATCGGTGACATTAATTCGCCGGTAATCAAGTATGCACTCAGAGGAAAACTAGAGATGCATAGTACCGTAATTTCATCAAATTAAACAAAATAATGTTAACCTTAACACATGAATCTACCATAAAAATGAGAGTATCCCCAAACTGTCCAAACAGACAATTCATGATTGAATACAACGATTAATGCAAACTTTCAGCAAGAATCATTGTATTCAATCTCAAACGGGAATCTAAGGCTAACTCATTATGAACATAAGTTTAATCTAAAGAAAAACACATTAATGACATACAATTTAAATACAGTGACATCTAACACAACAAAATAGATCGGTAAGAACCCTAACCAAACAAGAAAGCAATGGTTGTCGAGTTAGGGCAACAGACGGTGGAGGTATCCACTCTCGTCACAAGCACCACTCATGATAAGTCCTCCGATTCATTAGCGCCGCTAACAAAACCAACGAGTTATCATGAGCGAAGGGTGTGACGAGAGTGGATACCTCCACCGTCTGTTGCCGTAACTCGGAAGCCATTGCTTTCTTGTTTGGTTAGGGCTCTTACCAATCTATTGTGTTGTCTTATATATGAAAAGAGAAACTAGCTAACTAATTGAAACTAGTGATTGATAATATATATATACATACAAGTCCGTACATATGTACCTAGAATTACTATAATCAAAGACCTTCAAGAGCAACGCGAATTACCAGTAGCAAATGATAACCTGGCAAAATGTGAAGTCAAAAAAATTTAATGATTTATCTCACAAATTGCCAAGTAGTTAGTTATTTACCAAGTACATTACATCTAACAACTTCTATTTTTATTCTTTGGTAATTTACTCTCCTTGCCAATTTTCCTACTATTTACTAAACTTAATATTTGTTAGTTTATTCCTTCTTAATCTAGTTTTCGTTCATCGACCAGTTGACTCACTAAGTAACCCACTATTTGATTCATTGTCCCCTACATAACTAACTAACAAACCTATCAAACAACCTCTTAAGTTGCAGCCCCAGGGGCAGTGCTGCTGTTTCATTGCCGGGGGGGCATCAATTGAGAGATTTGGGTGGTAGTGAGGTTGCAGCCCCAGGGATAGAGCTACTGATTCTTGTCAAACCATAAGGGGCATGATTATGCTTGGATTTTGCTTGTTGGGTATATCTAAATATAATAATATATAAAAAAATTCTCATCAAGCCATGTAGTAATTGCTACTGAATTGCAAAATTGACTAGCTCAAAACAGTGTTGATTCTTCTTCCCCAACCTTGGGGGATAATGAAATCTTTCATTCTGATAAGCAATATCATGTAGAAGATGAATCAATGGCAGAAGGTTCAAAAGATCAAGTTTTATTGAGTAGCAATTCATATTGTTTTGGTGGGCCAGATAATGGTATGAAAGGCAATGTTCTGAAAATGAAACATTGAAGAATGTGAGGTCTGTAAGAGAGCAATAGAAAATGAAGTGAACCTCCTGAATTCAGAGAGCACCGCTTCAAATAAAGGGTCCTATGAGCAAGGACCATCATCATTTTCCCCCAAAGCCTATGAGATGGAAGGCTCTTGCAGCTCCAAGATTAACAACACCAAAAACGAAAACAACTTGATGACCAATTGTTCCAACAAAGACAAGTTCCTAGACAGCTACACCACTAGTTGGCAACCCTGAGATTTGATGTGAAATTACCCTCTTCATATCAAAAATAGAATGAAGAGAAAGAATAGAAAAGTGTCATGTGCTGTAAGGGAGAGGAAAGGTATTGCAAATCTATCAACTGAGTAGGAGAAGAAAGGTGTCTCTTGAAGAGAAGAGCTTTTCAAGGAAAAAACCCCCCATGAAATGGAGGTTTTCTATGCGTTGGATGATGCAATAGAACCCACAAAATTGTGAGCCTTCAACTTGTAGAAAAATGACAATCTCACAAGCAAGCCAGTTTGCTCTTCAACCCTCTAGTATGATCCCACTCTGCAGCAATCCTACACTGATACTACCTAATGTACAATTGTAAATGCTCGAGCTAGTTAGTAAAAATACTAATAGCATCACAACAACACAAAAATACCACTATCCTTATTGCAGGTGAAAAGATTTTAAAATTTTCATCATAATATCAAATACAAGTGTATGGCTTGCTTTAGTACAGATATCTGAACTTACAAAATTATAAATTGATTCCTACATTTTTCTTGGTAAACCAGATGTCATACCCTAATTTCGTTCGGGGACCCTTATTTGATGACATGCAACTTTCGTTTGACCACTTCGAGGTACTTGGCACCCATCGTTAGGCAATTCGTGAAGTTCCATGACATGCCGGGAGTCAAAAGCAAGCATTGTAGCACAATCCGCGAAGTTCCGTGACATGCCGGAAATTAAAAGGAAGTGTTAGTGTGCAATTCGCAAAGTTCTGTAACGTTCCGGAAGGCAAAGAAGGGATGATTACGTAATTCGTAAGGTTTCGTAACATTACGGAAAAAAATAAGCATCTTTACGAAATTCGTAAAGTTTCGTAACGTTATAGAAAAAGAATCACCAAAAAAGAGCAAGGGGATGTATTTAGTAAAAATGGGGGTACAAATAGCAATCAGGCCCACTTGGGCCTTCCAGATTCTTCCTCAAGAAGGCGGTTGCTTCTGGAGGACGCCACCTTGCTCTCCTGGGCGAGCTGGGTGGCAAGCTCCTCCCCCATTTTTCTATAAATAGGGGGAGAAGTGAAGAAGAAAAATGTTCAGCCCTTCTAGTAATTCGAGATCACTTGAAATTAGTGAAAAAAATTATTTCCGTGAAAAAAATCCAAGCCGAGGCGCTTCCGTAACGTTCCCGTGGGTGATTTGGCGAAGATTTTCAACCGTTCTTCGACGGTCTTCATTCGTTCTTCGTCGTTCTTCGGTCTTCAACCGGTAAGTTCCCGAAATCGAACTTTTCAATTCGTTCTATGTACCCTTAGTGGTCCTCATTTGTTTCATGTACTTTCATTTTCATTTCATTTACTTTCCGTACCCCCTTTTGACGTGCTTTAGTCATTTACTTAAGTCATTTTCTCGCCTAATAAAAAAATAAAATAAATTTTCATCGATCATTTGAATTGTAACATCCGTTAATTTCTGTTAAAATGAAATCCGACCGTTCGGTCATGTCGTAACCACGTTGGAAACCAAAAAGAGGTAAAATAATAATATAATAATAAAAAATATCTTTTAGTAAAATAGATAAAAAAAAGAAGTCAATCGGACGTTTTTCTTTGGAATTTCTCTTTCTTAATCGAATCAATTAATAACCAAAGTGAGACTAAGGCTAAAATCAATTCATAAATCAAACTTTTGTCATCGCCTAAAAAAGCCATTTTCAAAGGTCCAACGCCTTGAAATGATCCTTTCCGCTTTTATTGGCTAAGGGTAGATTTCTAAAAGGCCTAAAATCAATATGTAACTTTATTACCTCTTTCAAAAATAAAGAAATCATTAATGGTCCAATGCCTTAATGTTTTCTCACTTTTCAAAAGAATCGAAAGATTATTTAATGGTCCAACGCCTTAAATGGCCTTTCATTCAATAAAAACATATCTTGCAAAAAAGGATAAAAATAATCTAACCAAAACGTTTTGTTCACAAAAGAACTACGTAGGTCTGATTTCCTCATCACAATTGAGGAATACGTAGGAGCAAAGGGAAACACCCTTGTCGACCACAACAAGAAAAAATATATATAAGGCATAAAAAGGCATAGGAACGTGAAAAAGGGAAAAGAACATAAATTGAAGTCATATTTGCACATTTGATTAAAGGCTGCCATCTCTTGTGATGGACGCGTGGGGTGCTAATACCTTCCCCGTGCGTAAATACAACTCCCAAATCTTTCACTTAAAGTTCGTGGTTTTTTCGACGTTTTCCACAAATAAACGTTGGTGGCGACTCCGCGCGTATTGCCTTTATGGAAGACGCATCCCGCGAGTCACGCATCGTTCTCCCGCCGAATGGTAGGTTGCGACAGTTGGCGACTCCACAGGGGATTGTTTTTTAGAGAGTTAGGCCATTTAATCTTGTGCAAATGTTTCATCATGACTTTCTCCTTTGTTGGTTTCCCTCTATTTTTCTTACGTTCTTTGTTTATAACTCTTTGATGCTTTTAGTGTGTTTTAAAATGTGTGCATGAGGTAAATATTTATTCATTTGATGCACACAAACACCAACACTATTTGCACACACGGTGAGTTGAAAAAGGACCCTATACCCGGGCTCATGGGAACTTAAGGAGTGGAGGTGAATCTGTAGTCATGCTAGGTCTCCGACTTGCTTGATTAGAGTGAACCCTCATCTAGAGTTTTTCTCTTTGATAACATATTGTTGCTAGTAGTCCCTACTGCTACAATATGTTCTTCGAAGGGGATGATACCTCTAGAGACCATTGAGAGAGATATGACCACCTTGGGAATTATCACTAAAAGCCCTTTTAGTTCCCTCCCATATAGGTCCCTTAAATAGGGGCACGGGGCAAACACGCTGCGTGCCATATTTTCACACTGCCATGCATAAACTGTCATGTACCCTTTGATTATATTTGTTTGTGAATATTGTCGTACTATGTACATCCCTGTGTTGTACCTTTCGCATATGCATCATGCGTGGGTTCCGTCTTAATCCCCTCTCTTTGGTAAACCAACGGAAAGTCCGTGTCACCTTCTTAAATACATAAGTCGGGCGCTGTGCTACCCCAACATGTTGTATCTAAGAAGGAGACCATTTCCCGGGCTCCCGTATTCACAAATTGCATCTATGTCATATGCATTCCTTCATACATTCATCCATTTCACCCATGATAGATGTCGGAGTTTTGATTCGCGCTAGATTTTGTTTCACTTTAGTAAACATGGGATCAAGTCAAACGCCTTCACTTAAAAAGAGGTTCTATCAAGTCAATGTCAAGAGCCTAGGAATCACCAGTCTAAAAGAGCTAGGGAAGTTGATGGGTCAGCTCCAGCGGCAAGCTTTTCGCAAAGCTTACGGTAAAATCTGGGACCTAGCCATGGTAGAAGTCTCCACAGAGGCCATTTCCTCCCTCACCTAGTATTATGATCAGCCGTTGAGGTGCTTCACTTTTTGGGACTTCCAGCTATCACCCATGGTGGAAGAATTCAAAGAGATCCTAGGATGTCCTCTAGGGGGAAGGAAACCATACCTCTTCTCAAGGTTTTATCCCTCATTAGCTAGAATTTCTAAAATAGTTCAAATCTCGGTGCAGGAATTAGACCACAGTAAGCAAGTCGAAAATGGGGTGGTTGGAGTACCGAGAAAATGTTTGGAGGCAAAAGCAAGAATCTTGGCAGGTAAAGGCGAATGGCCCCATTCATAAACATTCTTGCACTGTGGATCTTAGGAGGAGTCCTTTTCCAAATGTGGATGGGTTGGTGAACTTAGCAGCGATCGACGCTTTTCTTGCCTATCATGACCACAAGGAAAGCCCGGTCGTCGCTATGCTAGCCGGCCTATATGACACCTTTGACCAAAGATATGAGAAGAGCAGTACGAGAATTGTCTGTTGTACTCCCGCTCTTTATGTATGTTTGGTTTCACACCTTTTTCGCCAAGAGCTGAGGCATGCTTGCCCGTTAGAAAGCCACCGTTCATGCACAGAGAAAGGAAGGGCAAATTGGGACCAACTCTTAGCAAACAAAGAAGGAGCGTCTGTCAACTGGTTCATTCGATGGAAAGAAGGAAGAACCGGAGTTCTTATTTCGTGCGGAGGATTCCCAAAGGTTCCCTTGATAGGGACGAGGGGTTGCATCAGTTACAATCCCGTTCTTGCTATAAGGCAACTTGGCTACCCTATGAGAGGGGCACCACTAGAGGAAGAGCTCACGCCTGTCATTTCATGAGGTTTCAATAAGACCAACGTGGAGACACTTCAGAAGGTCCGCAAGGCATGGGAGATAGTGCAAAAGAAGGACAAAGAACTCAGAGGCAGTAACAACGGGCCCATCGGCGGCTACCGTAAGTGGTTGAAAGCCCACATGCAAGGTTTGGATTGGCTCCCGAGTTTGAGAACCGCTAAAGGGGAGGAAGTTGAGGCACCAGAGGAAGATGAAGAGGTGCAGGCCCTTAGGGCAGAACTCGAGCAAGCTCAAACAGTCAAAGAAAGGTTCAAATCGGCAGCTCTTAAGATCCGAAAGGAGAATGCCGAACTAAGAGATGTAAATATAGCTACCACCAAGGCCTTGGAGCAAGAGACAAAAAGGGCTCGTAGGGAAGAACACGACCGAAACAAATTCTGAGGGGCTCTGTGGGGCAGTAACAGTGAGCTTAGGCTCCGGAGAGAGGAAAGGGACCAATCGCGAGTAGATAGTTTGATCTTGAAGGATGAGTTGAAGGTTTGCCTAAGGTCCAAGAGAAGCTTGTCTCAGCGTTTATGCGAGATAGAGACCAGCATGTCAGCCATCGTCAGCAAGTACCAAGAAGAATTAAATCTAGCCACGGCCCACGAGCACAAAGTGGCGGACGAGTATGCCCGAGTTTACGCGGAAAAGGAGGCTAGAGGAAGTGTGATCGACTCGTTACACCAAGAGGCAACAATATGGATGGAACGATTTGCTCTTACTTTGAACGGGAGTTAAGAACTTCCCCGATTGCTAGCCAAGGCCAAAGCAATGGCGAACACCTACTCCGCCCCCGAGGAGATCCACGGACTTCTCAGCTATTGTCAGCATATGATAGACTTAATGGCCCATATGATTAGAAACCGCTGGGAAGTTTGTATTGTCGCTCAGATCTTGACTAGTTATAACTTTCTGAATAAAATGAGTTTATCCCACGTTTTTACTCCAAAAATAAGTGCGAATCAAGTCACTCCTGCATTTTATCTCTAGCATGCATTGTATGTTGGTCTCGTCCTTTGTCACGGGAAGTCGAAAGGTCCATATCACCTTCTTAACTGTACACATGGGGCACTGCGCCCCCAAATGCGCAAGTAAGAAGAGATAATTTTCCGGGCTCTCGTGTCCGTAAATGCATTCATATCATGCATCGCATAAGCATCTCTTCATGGCATCATAATGAACATATTGTTCCTGCATTTGTCCGTTATCATATTCCAGCCTCACATTTTGCATGAGTCATTGCATCATCATGCATATGCGTTCAACAAACTTTTTTTGATCTACAAATTGCATACCTTTTGTTTTCATGTTTACTCATGTGTGATCCTTGCGTTTTCCTCTGCAAAACAAAAACAAAAAAGGGGAAGCGTGAAAATTCACACTACATTCTTAGTTACATGTGTTAGGTGCCATGAGCCAACCATGTTGGGATCATAAACCCATTTCTAAAAAAAAAAAGAAAATAAAAACAAACACAACAACAAAACAAAATGATTGAGCATGGTACCTAATGCGTGGTTAACTAGGAAATGATGTTTCTTCGGGCATCTCAATCTCATAACTACATTTTCCATGCATAGCTTAAAGTATTCCCGAGTCTTTCATCTCTATGAAATGTTGTCAAAGTATTGGCAATCAGAATTTCCATTCCTTGGATTATGGGGTTGAACCAAGCTCATGCTTTTACGGAAAGGTTCATCAAGTCAAGTTGAAGCATGGAAGTAACCATCTTGCAAACAATTGGGGCAAAAGATGGATCGAGTTACATCGCTGCTTCGTCTACTGCCAAACACATTTAGGACTGTTGATGTCTTTGTTACTTCCAGTTTCACCTTGACGAAGATGTCATCGACCATGTTGAAAATCTAAATTGATTCAACTCCATATCCTGCGTAAGAATTTGAAATACTTCAATTGTGCATCATTCGCATACATCCTTGCTTTTCATTGGTTGCATTGTTCATTGCATTCTTTCTTAGAAAAAATAAAATAAATAAATAAATAAAATGAACTTAATCATTATTACCAAAAAGAAAAAAGAGGTGAGGATTATGCCTTTGCTAACCTAGAAGAGTTGTTCCTAGTACCCAATATCATCACCCCTCCCAAGTTCAAGGTGCCGAACTTTGACAAGTACAAGAGGACTACTTGCCCCAAGAACCATCTAAAGATGTATTGTCGGAAGATGGGGGCATACACAAAAGATGAGGAACTGTTGATACATTTCTTCCAAGAAAGTCTTACTGGGGTAGCTGTTACCTGGTACACTAACTTGGAACCTTCCCGAGTCCATTCATGGAAGGACCTAATGGTTGCCTTCGTTAGTTAGTGTCAGCACAATTCTGATATGGTTCCAGATAGGATGCAACTACAGAACATGTGCAAAAAAGAGGGCACGAATCTTTCAAAGAATACACCCAAAGGTGGAGGGATCTGGCAGCCCAAGTGGCACCCCCAATGATGGAGAAAGAGATGATCACAATAATAGTAGACACATTACCAGTGTTCTACTATGAAAAGATGGTAGGCTACACACCTTCAAGCTTTGCGGATTTGGTCTTCGCCAGCGAAAGGATCGATGTGGGTTCGAAAAGAGGCAAATTTAATCATCCTACTTGGACGACTGAGAAAAACTGGGGCAAATGAAGAGGGTGAGAATAAAGGAGAAACCCATGCTGCAACTGCCATTCCTATACGGCCAAGTTTCCCACCAATCCAACAACGTCATTACCCAGCCAATAACAACCCTTCTCCTTACCTACCACCCAGTTATCCACAAAGGCCATCCCTAAATCAACCATAAAACCCACTTTCCACACAACCAATGACGAACACCACCTTTAGCATAAACCAAAACACCAACAAGGGAAGGAATTTTGCAGCAAAAAGCCTATAGAATTCACCCCAATTCTGGTGTCCTATGCTAACTTGTTCCCTTATCTACTTGATAATGCAATGGTAGTCATGACCCCTGCTAGGTTTCCTCAACCTCCATTTTTCTGAGGATACGACTCAAACGCAATGTGTGCTTATCATGGAGGAGCCCCGGGGCATTCCATTGAGCACTGTATGACCTCGAAGCGTAAGGTGCAAAGTCTAATTAATGCAGGTTGGCTGAAATTTGAGGAGAATCGCTTGTGAATCCTAACATTGACAAATGACACCACACGTGGGGCAATTTTGAAAGTTGTTGTTAGATGTCTATAATGACTCATCAGGATTTTCAAGTTTATGCCCTTATTATAAACCACAATTACAATGCTAAATAATATGGATAAAATGGACATCCTTGTCTCGCTCATCCTCTCACAAACACATCTTTGCTTATTCAACTTCCATCGGAATGTGAGTGCAAGCCATTGGTCTGTTTGCTCAAGCGACCTGCGCTCCTGAGTGTTGACTTCCAAGACTGTCCAATCAGAGATTACTCGTCTTACACGTTGGTGGGGGTGCCGTAAAACAACGAGTAGAGTTCAAAACAAATAAGTTTCAAAATAAAAATAAAAAAACATTTGATTGACTGTGTCTTCAAGAAGTTCATGTGACCTCATTTTATCATTCCGGAAAGTTTGTCTTTTTAGAGAGAAGTAAGTTATCAAGAATAGGATGTTGGACAAATGGCCTCAGTTATCTTAAGAAGGGAGGGTTGAATTAAGATACCAAGACTATTCCCCAATTAAACTTTCACTCTCTCTTTTTGGAGTAACGATGCACCCTTAATATGAATTACTCAAAAGACAATTCAAAATAAACTTCTTTAAAGCAAAAGATAAATAGCAATAAATAAAAGAGGTTTAAGGGAAGAGAGGAATACAAACTTGATTTATACTGGTTCGGCCACTTCCCGTGCCTACGTCCAGTCCTCAAGTAACCCACTTGAGATTTTCCACTCTCTTTGTAAAACTCCTTTTACAAAGTCTGAACCACACAGAGACAACCCTTCCTTTGTGTTCAGGAATCCTCTACAACAAGAGACCCTCGGTCTCTTAATCCCTTTTCAGAAGTAAGAAGAAGAGAAGAAGAAATCTCTCTTGAAAGAGATAGATTGTACAATGAAAATCAATCAAAATTCCTTATTGAATATGCAAGTGGTTGACCAAGGAATCTTTTTGAGAGGATAAAACTTTTTGGGCAATAAAAACTCTCTTTAAATTCGTGTTTCCAAGTCACATATAAATAGACCTTTGATGGCCATTCATAAACCATTTGAATAGATGTGACTCTTGGAAAATATTTTCTGAAAATCTCCTCAGGTAATCGATTATAAGACTTGTGTAATCGATTACAGGCTTTAAAATTTGAATTAAAACGTTCAATAAACTGCTGGTAATCGATTACCATCCATGTGTAATCGATTACACATTATAAATTTTGAATTCAAATTTCTAGTGACTGTTATAAACATTTTCAGCTGCTGGTAATCGATTACCAGAGAGTAAATCTCAATTTAAAATGATTTAGATAGAATTCTTTGGCCAAACCTTTTGCTTTTTCAATTTGGAAACTTCTTCCTAAGATTCTAGAGATCAACTTGATTATATATCTTGATTTTCTTGGATTCTTGTCTTGAATAAACTAGAGAAGCACTAGATCCTTTGGCATCATCAAAACATCAAAATATCTTGCTTCTACATAGGAGTCATTTAACTTAATCCATCAACTGAAAAAAAATCCTTCAACTATTTCTCGTCCTTGGAAAACCCTTTTTGCAAGAATCAACTGCTTCTTTCATTCTTCCTCACTACGAGGTTGTGAAAACAAAACAACGATGGTTACCTCATAACCCTACACTGGGGAAATGAAAGGCACCATGCATAAACCTCAAGCGAACCTAGGGGCAGATTAGAAGTTCTCACCCAATAGGTTCCCTGCTACAAGGTCATAACGAAAGATAACAGATAGATACCTCAGAGCCCCACATTGGGGCAATGAGGGACACCGTGCATGAGCCTCAAGTAAACCTAGGGGCAGATGAGAAGTTCTCACCCAATAGGTTCCCAGCTACAAGGTCATGACGAAAGATAACAATTGGTAACTCAAAGCCTTACACTGGGGCAATGAGGGGCATCGTGCATGAACCTCAAGTGAACATAGGGGCAGATCAAAAGTTCTCACCCATCGATGTTTTTAAACAAAAAAAAGGGGGGGACAAACCCCAGAATTTCAATGGATTGATTAAACGTCAAACGGCTCCATTGTCGTCACCCCAAAATGGTCAAGTGACTAAATCAAACAGAACATACACTTTGAGCGAGTTCCCGGAGAGATTTGTAAAAGATAGGATAAGGTTGCATGAATTATCACCTCTTTCAAAAGGACAGTCAATCTTTGTTTTCGGGAAAAATTAATTCAAAATCAAAATCACAAAAATAGGGAGAGAATGTCATGAACATTATACAACTTTTCATTACATTGCATTGTTTCATATGAAGTCTGCATTTACCAAATTTCACGACAAAGGTTGCATGCGTCTGCATCCCTAAAAATCATGTTAACTGCATAGATTTCCTACATCTAATGTCCAAATCTTGTGAATTTGGGATGACCGGCCCTCTCGATGAGTCGATCTCTTGCTTTCTCATAAGGGTGGACCCTTGGGTACTAGTACCTATCGCCTTAAGAGGGTTGCACGCCCTCGCCTTCAGAGGGCTACACGCCTTCGCCGTCAGAGGACTATACATCCTCACCCCTAGAGGACTACACGTCCTCGCCTTCAGAGGGCTACACGCCCTCAGAGGACTGCATTTCCTCTCCTTGAGAGGGCTGCACGCCCTCACCTTCAAAGGGCGACACGTCCTCAACTTCAGAGGGCTGCACGCCCTCGCCTCTAGAGGGGTACGCATCCTCACTTTCAGTGGGCTCCACATCCACACCTTAAGAGAATTTCAGGTCCTTTGCCTTTAAGGGGCCAGTAATTTCCTTTTATCAATGGTTCCTGGGCAGCCCCCTGATCCTGGAGGAGGGCCAACTATGCAAGTACAACCAGAGGAGGAGGCTATCGCGCTGCTACTGTGTATACCGGGGCAAGATTTCACCTGTGTCGCTACCGGGAGACGGGTGCGGATCATGCGTACCAGCATGACTACTCTGACCCAGACATGGATGACGTTGCTGCTTAGCAACATCTTGCCTAGCGATCATAATTTCGACCTCCCTCAGCCAAAGTGTCAGTTGGTGTATGCCATCCTAACACGGATGAGCGTCCACGTGGCCCAGGTGATTGCTGACGCCATCTATTTGTTTGCAGGTATGGCGCCTACCAGGCACCCTCTGGACCCAGATAAGTCCAACAGGGCCCTGGGGTTTCCGGCGCTGATCATGGGCCTCTACCAGTCCTTCGGAGTTCCCGTCGCCCCCAGTAAAGTAATCCGACCACCCATCACCCGGGCCTTCATTGAGAAGTATTGCACGGCTAGACAGGCACCGGGTGATGCACCACAGGCCGCAGGCGCGCCGCCACCACCTCATCAGGCTGACCCAGCTGGGTCATTTGACACGGAGCGGTACTTGCGGCACTCGATTCGCCAGCACACGGCCAACCACAGGGGGCTGGGGCAGGTCCATGAGTGTCTCTACCAGCTCAGCCTCAGCATGCAAAACCAGGGTTTCACTCCTTTTGCTAGCCCTACTCCAGACCAATTCAAGGCAGAGGTTGCATGGCCCGGAGATTGGCCCGAGGCCCAGGCAGGGGAGGCGCCCGCAGAGGCTCCCGACGATGGAGAAGAGGCCAGCATGGATGAGATGTCGGATTTGCTCGGCTTCTTGGGAGGGAGTGGAGCCACATGACTGGGAGGTCCCCAGATTTGTGTCCTTTTCAGTTTTATGTTTCATCATTTGTCATTTACATGTTATCTTATTTTTATGACTTGAGAGACTAATGTTTGTTTTTGTTTGTTTCGATTGTCATTTGTTTTGCGCATACATTTGTTTGGATTGTTGCGTTAGTGCTTATTTCGTTATTGTCGATAATGTTTGTTTGAAATTCTGGAACCGTGTAGAGTTGTCATTTAGGAACGTCGTCCTAAAAATAAAACGAACAAAAAATCATGATAACACCAAGAAAGAAAAAGAGAGGAAAAGAAGAGAGAGGAAATGAACAAATGATAAATAAACTTAAAAAAGGAAAGAAAAAGAAGGAAGAAGAAAAAGAAAATAAATAAAAATAAAAGTTGTCTAGCTAAAAAAAACAACATGCTTTTGAAAAGAGATAATAACTGGTTTTTGAAAAAATGTGTATACACTTGAAGGGTGAATGCTGTGAAAGTTTTTCCGAACACCCAAAATGGACTCGGATGAATGCACAAATTGATAAAAGAACATATTTTGGAAACAATGGGTTGACTAAAAATAGAGGAAATGAATTCTGAACCCTAGCATCACATGACCATAAAAATTTGAAACTTGAGTGTCCACATAGGTGCATGCATGACCAGTTTTGCATAAAATTTCCAAATCATCATTTTTTGCATTTTTGTGTCATGGAAATAATGTGGGGCATCCCTTTTATCCTTGAACCAAACCAAACCCTGACATGTACCATGTCTAGCCATTCTACAAGCCTCGAGCCAAAATCCTGACTTACCATAAACCTTGACCCAGGATGAAAATGTCAAACCTTACCCTCGGAAGGAAAAAAAAGAAGGAAAATTCCCAATCAAAGAGTGGAGAAAGCAAGAAAAGAAAAGAAAGGAAAATTCCCAATCAAAGAATGGGAGAAAGCAAGAAAAGAAAAGAAAGGAAAATTCCCAATCAAAGAATGGGAGAAAGCAAAAAATGAAAAGAAAGGAAAATTCCCAATCAAAGAGTGGGAGAAAGCAAAAAAAGGAAGGAAAGAAAGCTCCCGATCAAGGATCGAAAGAAAACAGAAGAAATGTGCAGAAAGGTCTTTGGACCAGACAATATCTGAACAATACAAAATTGTCACCAAATAAACAAAAAGAAGGAAAGGAAACCACAACCTAAAGTGGTCTTCTCCCTTTGATTGCCAACCAAAAAAAACCTGTGCGTCGGTGACTTGTTCGCCTCACGTTAAACCAAAACAAAAAAGGAAAAGGCCAAAAAAACTCAAAAGCCAAAATTCCCACCAAAAGAACCCATTCCCAAGGGAAGTCCTATTGATCCATGATCACGCATGTAATCTTTGATTTGATAGGAAATGATTCACAAAGTCAAGTCATGACATATCTATGGTTTGGAATTAGGTCTGAGTTCCTCATTGAGGATACGTAGGAGCAAGAGCCTCGCTTTTGTTGGCCGCCCCACAAATTCTATCATACTGACACTGGAGTCACGTTGACAGGCGAAAATACCCGAGTGGTTATCCGTATAAACATTCTTTTGCTATCTCTAAGACTCAAAGCATGATAGCATGCAGAGACTAACGTCATGGATCAATAGATCTTCTCCCTTTGATTGCCAACCAAAAAAAACCTGTGCGTCGGTGACTTGTTCGCCTCATGTTAAACCAAAACAAAAAAGGAAAAGGCCAAAAAAACGCAAAAGCCAAAATTCCCACCAAAAGAACCCATTCCCAAGGGAAGTCCTATTGATCCATGATCACGCATGTAATCTTTGATTTGATAGGAAATGATTCACAAAGTCAAGTCATGACATATCTATGGTTTGGAATTAGGATGAAACACTTACCTGTACGAGATTGATACACTTTGAGTGATTTTCTTCTATTTTTGTTGAACCCAATGTTTCCTCTAAGTGGTCATTTAGAAGCGAAATGCTATCATCCAAAATCTCATTTATGGTTATGAGAAGATCTCATTAGCATACTCTTCTTCCCCGGTAGACACGTTGTTTTTCATCCAAAAAGCATATGTTGCTCTAATCAGTTGGAAGTTTTGTCTCTTTACTAAAGCATGTTTACATTTTAGTGAAGAAAACACCGAGGCTATTTTTAGTCTAACAAAGTTATCTAGAACTACGTAGGTCTTTTGTTGGCCGCCCCACAAATTCTATCATACTGACACTGGAGTCACGTTGACAGGCGAAAATACCCGAGTGGTTATCCGTATAAACATTCTTTTGCTATCTCTAAGACTCAAAGCATGATAGCATGCAGAGACTAACGTCATCTTCTGCACCCTTTGTCAATCGCGGCCCAACAAGCCTGTTGACACGCGGAGATTTACGTCATCTTCCGCGCAGACAAGTTCTGTCATACTGACACTAGAGTCACGTTGACAGGCGAAAATACTCGAGTGGTTATCCGTATAAACATTCTTTTGCTATCTCTAAGACTCAAAGCATGATAGCACGCAGAGACTAACGTCGTCTTCTGCATCCTTTGTCAATCGCGGCCCAACAAGCCCGTTGACACGTGGAGATTTACGTCATCTTTCGCGCAGACAAGTTCTGTCATACTGACACTGGAGTCACGTTGATAGGCGAAAATACCCAAGTGGTTATCCGTATAAACATTCTTTTGCTATCTCTAAGACTCAAAGCATCATAGCACGCAGAGACTAACGTCGTCTTCTGCACCCTTTGTCAATCGCGGCCCAGCAAGCTCATTGACACGCGGAGATTTATGTCATCTTCCGCATAGACAAGTTCTGTCATACTGACACTGGAGTCACGTTGACAGGCGGAAATACCCGAGTGGTTATCCGTATAAACATTCTTTTGCTATCTCTAAGACTCAAAGCATGATAGCACGCAGAGACTAACATCGTCTTCTGCACCCTTTGTCAATCGCGGCCCAACAAGCCCGTTGACACGCGGAGATTTACGTCATCTTCCGCACAGACAAGTTCTGTCATACTGACACTGGAGTCACGTTGACAGGCAGAAATACCCAAGTGGTTATCCGTATAAACATTCTTTTGCTATCTCTAAGACTCAAAGCATGATAGCACGTAGAGACTAACGTCGTCTTCTGCACCCTTTGTCAATCGCGGCCCAACAAGCCCGTTGACACGAGGAGATTTACGTCATCTTCTGCGCGGACAAGTTCTGTCATACTGACACTGGAGTCACGTTGACAGGCGGAAATACCCGAGTGGTTATCCGTATAAACATTCTTTTGCTATCTCTAAGACTCAAAGAATGATAGCACGCAGAGACTAACATTGTCTTCTGCACCCTTTATCATTCAGGAACAACAAGCTGAGTGGGTAAACGCGCAGAAATAGATTCTGCGCCCTTTATCATTCAGGAGTAGTGAGGCGGGTGATGAACGCGCATAGACGAATTCTGCGCCTTTGTCATCCAGGGACAGCGAGTCAGTTGCATGCGGAGATATCTTATGGTCACCCGCGACTTTCGTCAACCGAGAGGAACGAAATTACTGTCTTATCTTTACTTCCCTTTTATCTCCAATAAAAGACAAGTAAAGAGGGGCAACTGTCTTTCCCTAATTTCGTCTGGGGACCCTTGTTTGATGGCATGCAACTTTTGTTTGACCACTTCCAGGTACTTGGCACCCATCGTTAGGCAATTCATGAAGTTCCATGACATGTCGGGAGTC
Organism: Glycine max; assembly: GCF_000004515.6. NCBI lineage: Eukaryota > Viridiplantae > Streptophyta > Magnoliopsida > Fabales > Fabaceae > Glycine > Glycine max. The sequence continues at coordinate 29,641,601 of NC_038256.2, read as the reverse complement.
AAAAGAAAGCATTGTAGCACAATCCGCGAAGTTCTGTGACATGCCGGAAATTAAAAGGAAGTGTTAGTGCGTAATCCGCAAAGTTCCGTAACATTCCGGAAGGCAAAGAAGGGATGATTACGTAATCCGTAAGGTTTCATAACATTACGGAAAGAAAACAAGCATCGTTACGAAATTCATAAAGTTTCGTAACGTTACGGAAAAAGAATCACCAAAAAAGAGCAAGGGGGTGTATTTAGTAAAAATGGGGGTGCAAATAGCAATCAGGCCCACTTGGGCCTTCAGATTCTTCCTCCAGAAGGCGGTTGCTTCTGGAGGAAGCCACCTTGCTCTCCTGGGCGAGCTGGGGGGCAAGCTTCTCGCCCATTTTTCTATAAATAGGGGGAGAAGTGAAGAAGAAAAATGTTCAGCCCTTCTGGTAATTCGAGATCACTTGAAATTAGTGAAAAAAAATTGTTTCCGTGAAAAAAATCCAAGCCTAGGCGCTTCCGTAACGTTCCCATGGGTGATTTCGCGAAGATTTTCAACCGTTCTTTGACGGTCTTCATTCGTTCTTCGTCGTTCTTCGGTCTTCAACCGGTAAGTTCCCGAAATCGAACTTTTCAATTCATTCTATGTACCCTTAGTGGTCCTCATTTGTTTCATGTACTTTCATTTTCATTTCATTTACTTTCCGTACCCCCTTTTGACGTGCTTTAGTCATTTACTTAAGTCATTTTCTCGCCTAATCAAAAAATAAAATAAATTTACACCGATCATTTGAATTGTAACATCCGTTAATTTCTGTTAAAATGAAATCCGACCGTTCGGTCATGCCGTAACCACGTTGGAAACCAAAAAGAGGTAAAATAATAATATAATAATAAAAAATATCTTTTAGTAAAATAGATCAAAAAAAAGTCAATCGGACGTTTTTCTTTGGGATTTCTCTTTCTTAATCGAATCAACTAATAACCAAAGTGAGACTAAGGCTAAAATCAATTCATAAACCAAACTTTTGTCATCGCCTAAAAAAGCCATTTTCAAAGGTCCAACGCCTTGAAATGGTCCTTTCCGCTTTTATTGGCTAAGGGTAGATTTCTAAAAGGCCTAAAATCAATATGTAACTTTATTACCTCTTTCAAAAATAAAGAAATCATTAATGGTCCAATGCCTTAATGTTTTCTCACTTTTCAAAAGAATCGAAAGATTATTTAATGGTCCAACGCGTTAAATGACCTTTCATTCAATAAAAACATATCTTGCAAAAAAGGATAAAAATAATCTAACCAAAACGCTTTGTTCACAAAAGAACTACGTAGGTCTGATTTCCTCATCACAATTGAGGAATAGGTAGGAGCAAAGGGAAACACCTTTGTCGACCACAAAAAGATAAATTATATATAAGGCATAAAAAGGCATAGGAACGTGAAAAAGGGAAAAGAACATAAATTGAAGTCATATTTGCACATTTGATTAAAGGCTGCTGTCTCTTGTGACGAACGCGTGGGGTGCTAATACCTTCCCCGTGCTAAATACAACTCCCGAATATTTCACTTAAAGTTCGTAGACTACGTCTTTTCCGGTTTTTCTGACGTTTTCCACAAATAAACGTTGGTGGCGACTCCGCGCGTATTCCCTTCATGGAAGACGCATCCCGCGAGTCACGCGTCGTCCTCCCGCCGAAGGGTAGTTTGCGACACTAGACTCAGGCCAATTGAGATATTCTGGGAATTGGAGTTGCTTAATCAAGGTCTTGAATTACTATTTCCCAATAAACTATGCTCTTGGTATTCTTGAAGAAAATGGAATGGTGAATTGCAAACCATTAGATAATCTCACATATCAAGATGTTAAGCTTCTTCCTGACCAAGGAGAATTATTTTCTGACCCAAGTAGATATTGGAGTTTGGCAGAAAGCTAAACTAATCCAATTGTAACAAGACCAACCATCTTTTGTTGTAAGTGTGGTCATCAGAATGCAGATGTCGGAATTCTGATATTTCTTAGAGGACCACTAGTAAAAGGATTAATTAGTGGTTTAGAACAGAGGGCATAAGGAGATTATTACCTATACTTAATAGGAGATCCACCTATGGATATTATGTTCTATTTGGAGTGAATCTCTTTCATGGAAAACCTCAACTAGCAAAATGTGGTTGCAAGGTCCAGAGCTGAAGCAAAATATCAAGCTATGACTCTCACTACTTATGAACTAATATGTCTAAAAAAAAATAAATGACTCATTAAGGAGCTAAAATTTTGTGAGGTTGGAACTGAGACACATTTGTGATAATCAAGCAGCCCTTCATATTACATCTAACCCAGTTTTTGATGAGCATACCAAACATATAGAGATCGATTGCCGTTTATATTTCTGAGAAGATAGACTCCAGATAAATTAGGACATATTTTGTTAACTTCAAATAATCAATTGGCTGATCTGCTCACTAATGCTCTTTAAGGACAAGGGATTTCTTATTTCTGGCCAAAACAATAAAAATAAAGGCAAGAACAAATTTCCTCAAGACAAGGGAAAGAGGTTTCAATGTCACTCACACCGGTCCATGTTCACAGCACATACGATCCTGCATGTAAAACAAATAATTCTCTAAAATGAAGTTGAGTAAACAACCACTTGATTGAAAAGGCATATCCTGAAGGTAACTGTAATAGCTAGTGTTTGGTATATTGAGTTCAATCAAGAAATATGCAGACCCCTAGTAGTGGAATACCTGTTGGATCAAGAAATATGCACACCGGGAAATTGATGACGTCTATCCCTTGGTCATCGAACTCGTACTAGAGATGGTAATTGTCTACAAATGTCAAAAAGACTCGATGTCATGCTACAGAGGGAAAATGGTGGAAGGTATTATACCAATTTATAGGGCCTATGTCAACAATTATTGTTTGTCAATAGAAAATGATGCTAAGGTTGACAAGTATATGAAATATACGATGCAGAGTTTGGAGAACAAGAATAGGTCTTTGTTTCAGCCGAAGCAGAGGAAGGGTAGTAGCATTAAACAGGCACACTTGATTAGTAAAATAAAAGAAGTCAGTCATCAGTTTTGCTTGACTCTAGCTGCTCTATAATGCTTTTCCTTGTACTTTCAGTTACAAACCTGACTGTAGCTGCTTTATAATGCTTTTCGCTTGACTCTAGCTACTTTATAATGTTTGGAGAACAACTACTACTACTAACAGTTACAGACCTGACTCTATTGAATCTGTATTGATGACTTTGCCTTCAATTTCATCAAGTATAGTCAGTGCCAGAATGGAGAAATAGGTAGTTCTATCTAGCTTTGTACTTGGTCTTAAGATTAAGAAGCCAGGTAAACATTAATTCTTGTGCAAAACTAAACAATATCTAGTCAGTCAAATGGGATGTTTCCCTTAGTACTATGGCAAATGGTTTGTTGTGTCCAGTGTTTTATGCCAAACCCTTTGTAAAGTAAATGTGAGGTTAATTGCATAAAAAGTGAAATAATGCTCAGAGTAGGCAATCCTAGCTTAAATCTTACCCTTTCCTTGATGTCACCCAAAGTCGGCAAGTACAACTTATAGAATTCCTCTCTGAATGCAACCACAAACCTAAATAAAGTTTAGAAACCACCAAGAATAAGACAATTAGGATCCGTTTGATTTGTATAAATTTAAGGGACAACACAACAAAATATTACATATGCATACATTCAAACTTTATTGACTCACTAATCTTATATTTCCTAAATGTGGGTGTCAGACAGAAACCAAACTAGGATACATCTACTAATTTTTTTCTTTTATATATGCGAGGGATTCGAAGAGTGTCAAGATACCTATACTACATTATAGTATTTTCACTTTTAAAGGACTAAAGATGAATAATTGACCATTATCATGTATAGGGATAACAACATTTTAGGCCTTCACTGTGTTTTGTTTGAAATCCTTGGGTCTATAAAAACCCTCAACTAATTATAGAAAAAAAACTATTCATATGGAACTAATTTATTTTCAAAGTTTGACACAAACATTCGAAGAATCGATAAGTGGCCATGGCTGAGAGTGAATGGAAACCATATTCCTTAAGCACACAATGTGGTTGCAGTGATGTACCTCAATCGCGACAGAGACGAACTCGTTTGCGGTAGTTGCAACTTCAACGGCAGTGGTAGCTTCAGCAGCGCAGTTTCCGACAGTCACAAGGTCAGGAAGAAGGAGAAAGGACAAAGGAGAAAAGGGTTTGAGTGCGTGGGGGCCAAAATGAATTTGTGTTTTAATTTATGAAAAGAACAAAATCGGTTTTTTTTAAAATAACCGATGTTAACCTGAAGTACTTAACATTGGTTTTTTAAAACCCGATGTTAACTTCAAGTACTTAACATCAGTTTTAAAATAATCGATGTTAACTACTTGATATTAACATCGGTTATATAAATAACCGATGTTAATCTCAAGTAGTTAACATCGGTTTTGACAAAACCGATGTTAACTAACTCAACTTATTTACAAAAATGCCACCGTGCTTTTCTTAACATCGGTTTTTTAAAAAACTGATGTTAATCGTGCGATGTTAAATCTATATTTTGTAGTAGTGGAAGTTACTAGTGCTAGCACATTTCTGTTAGGAGTGCGTTTCTGTTATGAAGATAATGCTTTATAATTTTCTCTTTCTTTTCACTATCAGACAACCATGAAATCATGTATAAATGCTCATTTAAAGAAATGAAGACGTAGAGAAGAATTATCAAATATAGATTAGTGTAGTTAGCTAGTCCTCTGTTCGTAACAATTGGTCCGATAGGAAGAAGCAACAATGATTACAGCACCATCACCATCTAGCCATAGGTCATAATAGAATTTGTTGAGAGCAATTCTGTTAGGAAGTTACTAGTGCTAGCACATTTCTATTAGGAGTGTGTTTCTGTTATGAAGATAATGCTTTATGATTTTCTCTTTCTTTTCACTATCAGAAAACCATGAAATCATGTATAAATACTCATTTAAAGAAATGAAAACGTAGAGAAGAATTATCAAATATAGGTTAGTGTAGTTAGCTAGTCCTCTGTTCGTAACAATTGGTCCGACCTGTTGCTCTTCAATGGCGGATGTCGAACCTTCCGCCTCCAGCCTGGATCGCCTCGAGGCCGTCATGGCCAAACTCGTCGCAGCCCAAGCTTCCATGGATTCCAAACTCGATGTCATTCTCCTAAAATTGAATACCATGGTACCCAGACAACTCTCTCCATCTTCTTCCTCTCCAAAGTCACCACCACTAGCCGGAACCATGCTACCTCTGCTTCCAAAGGTAACGAGCCAACTTTTCCCATCTTCTTCCTTTGCAAAGCCACCACCACCAGCAGAAACCACGTTGCCTCCCCTTCCCATGGTAGCTTCCCACCTCCCTATTAACGCCAAGCACCACGCACCCTCCTCCGACCCCCTCCGGGCCGCCAGTCACCGGTTCTTAACGGAGCCCCCCAGTCGCTGCATCCTTTCCTCCGACCTCTGCTTCTCCCTTTTCGTTGTGTTTTCCGCCACGGTCAGGGAAACAAATCTCCACCACCCCTTCCTCCTCACCGTCTACGCCACTCTCGTCGCTGCCAAATGACTCTGTCCCCGATACGATCTTCATTCACTCATTCCTACACCCACTTTCATTTGGGATCCAGGTTCCATTTTCCTACACCCAACACCTTGAGGACAAGGTGCTTTTGATGGCCAAGGGAATGATAGGAAGAAGCAACAATGATTACAGCACCATCACCATCTAGCGATAGGTCATAACATAATTTGTTGAGAGCAGTTCTGTTAGGAAGTTACTAGTGCTAGCACATTTCTGTTAGGAGTACGTTTCTATTATGAAGATAATGCTTTATGATTTTCTCTTTCTTTTCACTATTAGACAACCATGAAATCATGTATAAATACTCATTTAAAGAAATGAAAACATAGAGAAGAATTATCAAATATAAGTTAGTGTAGTTAGCTAGTCCTCTGTTCATACTAGTTTAGGCCACAAGAATATGAAGAAGTTGCTTAATTGATGAGATGAAGTGATGATAAAATCTATACATAATTAATCCCATAGACTTTAATTTTCAAATTACCTTAAAAGCTAAATTTTATTCTATATCAACCTAATAATTGAGTGATCGAGTTGATTTCAAAAGTATAAAGAAGAGTAGCTAGTGAATGAAAGGGTATTATATAGTGTGCTTCTATTACCATTTTGAACATTCAAAACTGATGTTCACACTATTCAAGAGAAGAAACGTAGAAACAACTAACAAGACTTGTCTCTCCGTGTGAGTATATATATATATATATATATATATATGATAAATTTTAAAATAATTTTACTTTCAAAGTAACAATTTTTTTCTTTTCTTGTTTGCGTCTTAAACTTTAGGAATGTGCAATGAAAATTTTCAGAAGTATGTTCCCAACTTTTATCAAAATATAATCCATGTTATTGAGTTCAACGTTGGTTTACGTTAGAGATAACCGAAGAACCATTCTTCAAATACACTTTTTTTTTTATTCAAAAGGAGACGTTGAATTTTGGTACCAAGAGATTAACAAGAATTTAATTTATATGCACAGACCAACTGAACTAGATACGACACTCTTGCTTTTTTCCAAATCCACCTTATTGTATCAGTCACACAGAATTGTGAGTAAATAATTTGTCCCCAATCTGTTGGTCCACACATTTCAAACCAAATAAATAACGAGTCCTGAAAAGGAAGACAACCCATGATAGATAGTTCCTATTCATCCATTTACATTTGCAAACATTCCATTAACTCAATGGCCCCATATGGATGCTACTCACAAAATTGCAAGTGGGATATCCGAATCTGTAAGAGCAGAAAAACATACCCATCTATTCATACACTATATAGCACCGTTTCTTCAGTTTTCCTTCCATGATGTCATAGAACAAAGATTTACTATTAGAACTTGAATCCATAAACATTAATTACAGCATACAATATGCACTGCACTACTGTACTTTTTGTCTCACTCACGCTAAGAACTTCCAAGGTTTATCATAAAAGCTATGCATGCTACTCACCTAAACATGACAGTCATCAATGGAGGAAAGCACATGGGTGGCACCACCCATATCCCTTAGTAGTATCATAAGCCCATTCCTCCATGTTGTGCTCTGAATTTATTTTACCAATGATATATATTCGAGTACTGTTTTGAATAGTATAAAAGCATAGTATGTTGTAAACTTATATATTAGAATTTGATGTTTCTTGATTGCAATAGTATGATTCAATGTGATCCGTATCATTTGATGAATAAGTTTATGATACATGATTGAATCGGTGTGATTTTGTATCGTTGATGTTATCACACAATTCTTATACATATTAAATATTGAAAAATGACGCTAATTTAAATTCTTAAATGAAAAAAAAAATACTATTGAACTTATCCTATTTAATTATTTATTAGTCTATTGGCTCATTCAATGCAATTGCACTCTATTTAGTTAATATTTGATCTTAATTTCATTCTTATTAATAGGAGGTTTCATGCACTCAAATATAACTTGTAATTTTGTTTGTTACTTAGGTTGATTTTGGTGATCAAAATATAATAAAAACAGGATGAAACATAAAAGTTAGATAAACATAGGATAAATAAAAGAGTATGACAAACCTTTATAATACCCAATATTTAATTAATGTGAACTAAATAATCTCTAAGAAAGTATATATATTATCAGATCTTGTGTTTGAGATTTATCAAATATTTAATATCAAGATATGATAATATGTGTTTGTGACCATATTACCCTTTTATCAAAATTGAATATTATTTTTTAAAATTAATTACATATTTTTAACTTTTTATACACTATTTCTTTTAAATTATAAAAATGTATACAAATTATCTTTGATACTCCTTTTTGAATTTTAATTAATACATTATTTTGTTTTCTGAATTTTAGAGACAAAATTAACCTCCAAGATTTTATAATAAATCGTAAAGGTGACGGAATGAATGTCAAAAATGTTATAAAATATCTTAAATAATTGATATATATATATATATATATATATATATATATATATATATATATATACATTATAATATAATAGTCATAAATTTCATAATCTATAAATTTATTCTTACAAATTCTAAAATATTTTAATAGTATTTATTTAAATTTAAAATTTTAATTAATAATACATTTTTAAAAAAAATTGTATGTCAAAGATTTATAAAAGTATAAAGCATAATATGTTAAATACAAATCTTTATATATATATATATATATATATATATATATATATATATTACTACATATATTGTATTTAATAATTTATTATTATTTAATACATATATGAGTGTTTGTGAGTATGTATTATATATTAAATATACATTCCTGGTAACGAAAATATTGTAAATTTTACTAAATGATTTTATTAACAAATAAATGTTTGATAGTGAGACATAACTTTATATATCTAAATTAAATTTAAAGCACTATGGTGCAGCTAGATGCAAAGGAACCGACACCAAATTTTCTTT